>NC_060162.1:10820724-10947151 GCF_021292245.1 Micropterus dolomieu | reverse complement strand
TATATATATATATATATATATATATATATATATATATATATATATATATATATATATATATATATATATATATATATTTTTTTTTTTTTTTTTTACTATCTCACACCTGAAAGCATGTACATCTGTCCTCACTTTTCTCCATTGAAAGAAAATAATCAGAACAGGATCCCTTCAGGTGCCTTATTGTTGTTGAAAATCCAATTAAAATGCATATTTCAGTTCTAATGAAGACACTTAGACCTTTGTTGCTTGTTGTTTTTTTAAGCTGGCAAGAATGAAAAATAATTATATTTATATGGATAGTCTCCTGCTCATGTCCTCATTATATATATGCGGTTTCAATTTAAAAGACAAACAATTAAAAGAAATGTGCCCATTGTTTACAGCAGAAAACTGAACAATAGAGGGTCTGTTGCATCAGACTATTAGAAAAACGCCTCCAGCAGCCAAGGTCACCACTGCATTCAGATGAATAAAAATCAGCTATAAGAAAACCTGCATTAGAAATTGATTTAGTATTTCCCATAAGAAAAAGTTCAGTACAAGCACGTTTTCACCTCCAGATTAATTTACAGGCTTTGAAGACTCTCTACTGGTATTAATCTATAAATGGCTTAAATAAAACCCCAACATACCTTTTGTGCTCCTGCCATTACAGCAAATAAAATATCCTTTCAAATTGTTCGTTTTACATCCACTAAAGTAGATGTTGTTCTTTCTTAAAGTCAGTTCACACTGCCTGGTGCTCCCTAATGAGCCTGGGACACCTGCTCAGCTTTGGCTTTATAAGACTCAAGGTGCAATATGGGACACACAAGCTAACATCTCCCGGACACTGGTTGAACGTCTTTCTCACTAATCTACTGGCATGGCTTCCACCTCCTGTTGTCCAAGCTGTAGCTGCCAAGAGCTAAAGAAAACCTCAACCATGAAGCAGCTAGTTGATGCTCTGCCTGCTCAGTCAGGACACTTTAAAAGCCATTTAATAAGACTGTTGATTATAATTACCAGTCCTTATTAAAAGACTGAGAAAAGTAGTATTTAATATGATGAAAGAAAAAGGAAACTGATAAAGAAACAGCATCATAGGTAGAGTTGAAGCAATTGGTAACAATCTACTTTAAAGTCGCCTGTTTAGCATTTAGCAAGTAGTATATAAACATTTAATAAATCATTTAAAACACACTATAATGTCTTTGTAACTCTTCCTGTGTGCATCCCCAAGGGAAGGCTGCTGTATATACAGTGATGAATAATAATGAATAGTACAGTAATGAATGACAATATGGTAAAAAAAAATGTTATAATAATATGAAATATGTCTTCATAGGAGAAGTTATGGTTGTTGACAAATGTGGTACATTAATAAACACTTCTAAAAATTGCCTTATATCAGCTACATTATATTGTGTTATAAACCATATAACAAATATTCATACTGTGTAGTGCTTATAAGTGCGTGGTTTAAAGTAAAGTGTTACCTTTAAAATAATTTAAATAAAATAGGAATTACACTAGAGCTGTATAGGGATAAACGCTCCTTACCTTTGGCAGCCTGTATTTGTCTCTGAGACACACCCTGAGTGTTGCCCTCTCTGCCTTCCTGTGTAAGAAATCTGCATCCCTCTCCATCCTGAAATATAAAAAAAACATAATTAACATTGTAACCTTTGTTGTTGGTCTTGTTAGTTGAAGAACATCCCAGGTCAGTTAAAACAAAATATTAATAATTTTAATCTCTTTCCTGTAAAACATAAAGGGAAAAGCTACAAGAAAATACCAGCAAAATGGTATTTTATAACCATGTGTTTGCGCCTGTCTTGTTTGCCATCTGTGTCTCAACGGCTCAAGAGAAGCATAATAGATTTTTTCAGCATTTGGATTTTCATAACAAAAATTGTTTCTTCTCAATGGCTCAGTCTGTATTGCTTTTACTGTATCTTAATCCAGAATGGTACACACATCCACATCAGATAACAAACAACAGAGACAGTCTAGCTCAACACAACATCCTCCAGTTCACCTGAATATCATTAATGCAGGAGATCATGTCTGCAAAAAAAGATTTCAGTTTAACCAATGAGGTGACAACTAAGATTCAGATTCATAAAGAAAACATTAAAAATATATTTTTAAAAGAAAGTAAGGTTTTGTATACAAAAATAGGTGTATCGTCATTGGCTTTTCATTCAAGATTAACTATTATTAACCTCCCAAAACTGCTGTAAACATATATTTTAAAACTTACATGCTAGATACACAAACTGGGTTTTGTTGTCTACTTTTTATGACTGTTATAAACATTGACTCTATTTTACTTTTGGATAAACGTATCTGGCAACAAGCCAAAACATGTAGCATTTGGTTCGACATTCAGTTTGAGTTTGAACAGGGTTATATGCAGTTTTGGTAAATATATAATATTACTTAGATCTGAAATCCCCTAAATTGTTTTGGCATAGTAATATAATGATGATGAATAATGTACTTTCAGTTATTCCAGTGTTAGTTTACTTGCTTTAGATCCATTCATTTAGAAAATACACCAAAGCTGTATTCTGTGTTAGGCATTAAATTTGATTTAAGGTAATAATTCAACATTCATTACACATGAGTTTACCAGCAGCCTGCACTTTGTCAGACCCTGCATTTTCAAAGCCAGACTCACGTACTTTCCCTCAGCTAATTAAAGGTGGGATTATTAGGCCAGACTGAGTCCAGCAGATTTGCAATCAAGCCAAGACGCCGCAACTTGAACTGTAGTGAAACAACAAACAAACACAGAATAACACAGTCGACTTAGGTATCTAACAAAACCATAAAGAAACTATACATTCATTAAAATTCTTGATCTGGCCGGATCAGGAAATCTGAATACATTACTAAAGATCTATAATCAATCATTTGATGTCATCTTTTAAAACAAATAGTCATTTTCCAAACATGAGAGGGAAGAGGATGCATTCATCTTGTTATGTAATACAGGCCGACCTGAATCTGCGGGATGCTGCAAAATCTACTTTGTATCACAGATGTGCAAATTCCATATTTGTCTCATTTTTAAAAGAAAATATAATTTGCTTTACAACTGAATTTAGAATGGATTAATCACATTGTTGCTAAGTGTACATTTTATTATTTCCATGTCTGATATAGTGAAAGAAACTGGAACTTTATTTTATTTTATTTAAGACAAACTGATCATAATACACCATGGACAACAACACTGTGGTGGACCAAACCAAACTACCTGCAGCTCATATTACTGTAGAGTTTTAAAAGTTTAAAAAAAATAAATTCAGAAGATATTCCAGAGACAAGAAAAGAAGAGTGACTCTTCTCCGAAGCAGACTCAGGCAACCTCAAATGACAAATAAATGAATGTTATTTTGCTTGTGATTGTGAATGATTTCCCTGCTGCATGAACACAGATCCTTAACCACGTGATTTTTTGTGTTTCCTCATAACTATTGCAACATTTACTGCCCTGAAGTCCATGTTTTGGAGGTGTGATAAAACAGCTGTTTTACATTTGCTTACTCAGCTGTATTCAAAACTAGAAAGGACCTCAAAATGTTACCCCTAACTGCTCATGATGCATAAACAGATTATGGGAGATTATTGATCCAGGCCCAGCATGACCTTTAGCCTCAGTGTGTAGAAAATTCTGGAAAAAAAGAAAAGATCCTCTTGTGCTATCTCTGCTGTGACCTTCAGCAACAGATGCATCTCTAAGAAACAGCTTGCTAGTTGTGAACTCATAAAAATGATAAATACATGTTTACATTTTTTTAGGCTTTGAGTAAAATAAAATATATGGATAAATGTAACGGAAAAGAGGGAAAAGGTAAGAAATGAAGGGTTGTATGCTTGTCAAGGTCAGATTGTACATTCTGCAGCCATAATGTTTTCAATGGGCCAATGGCATCAATATAAAGTGGAGTACTGTCCATGTTGCTACTTACTTCTCCTCCACCACCTGTTTTTGGTACTCTTCATACTCCTCCCGTGTCATCCCTGCTGCTTTGGCTGGATCTGAGGGGGTGGCCTCCTCTTCTTTGTCACCTCCACCACCAAGACCTATTCCTGACAGGGGGTTCCCAATCATGCTCTTGATCAAGAAAGCCATCTTGAGTTTTGTGAGGGTTTACTCTGCAACGATGAGAAGGTTTTTTTCGTAGGTGAAACTGATGCTGCTCCCCTTTATGGTGTCCGATTCGCCTTCCTATAGCTGTCAAATCCAGTGGTAGCTCTCTAGCTAACCTGCTGCTTGACTATGGAGCCAAGGACACACTGACGACAAGCAACAGACACACACACACACACACACACACACAAACACACAAACACACACACAACGTTTTGCTTTGGCCATAATCTGGATTTAATCCTCCCTGCTCCACTATGCTAAGAGGCAGATGGCCTGTTTTCTTTCTATTTTTAAATCATGCAGACCTTTGTAGATGTTTCTCTTTATTAATTTTGACACTTTGCTCATTCTTTGGAGGAATGAGGTGCAGCGCTCATCGTAAAAATGGTTTTGGAGATGGGTGTCCTCAGTTTGGGAACACATATGCTGCTTCCGCCCAATAGTGCGTAATCATATTAGTGAAGTACGGGCCGGCTCGTGCGCAGCTTATTCTGCTGAGACCAAGCAGAGAGAGAGAGAGAGAGAGAGAGAGAGAGAGAGAGAGGAGCAGGATTAGAGTCTTGTTTATCCCCCAGTGGAGCAATCGTTCATGCCGTGCTATTGTTCAGTGGGAGGATGATTGACACAGGAGGATGAGAGGTGGAGAGGAGACAGCTCTCATGTCATCCCACGACTCCATCACAATCTGCAAGCTTGGCGAAGCACGTAGATTTACCCCAGTATTGAAACATTTCAGAAATGCTCATCTTCAATCAAATATGTCTTGCAATAACTTTGGTTATGTTACATGTAAATGCATGTTTTTCTCTTTAAGATAACTCCTTTTACACTACAATGCTCTTTCCTTCAACTCTTAGGGGTTTGATTATTGAGTATAGAGAAAAATAAAGTATATATTACTGAGATAATTTGATTGCGCAGTCAACAGGAAATGTGGGGAATATATGAGAAGAATGACATGCAGCATAGATTTGAACCTTACAGGTAATTCATCTTAGATCGTTAGGCCCACATTTTTTTAATTATTTGACATTAAAATGCATAATTTAAATAACCATCTATTCCATCCACTGTACCTGCATAGTACCGGGCTACAGGATTGACAAACAGTTCTGTGTTTTTCACTGAAGGAAAGCCTCAGTGTCTTAATAATCTCTGATAAGCTTTCAGGTTTCCTTTGGCTGGTTATATACAGTATATTGCCACAATTCACAGCACCACTTCATAATAATTCCTAATAAAATTAATGCCATTTCCAGTGGTGGACAGTAATTTAGTACATTTACTCAAGTACTGTACTTAAGTACAAATTTAAGGTACTTGTACTTTACTTGAGTATTTTCTTTTCATGGCACTTTTTACTTCTGCACCACTACATCCCAGAGAGAGATATTGTACTTTTTACTTCACATTTATATTACATATATATTATTTAGTTTTAGTTACTAATAACTTTACAAAGTAAGATTTTTACTAAAAAACTGTTTTAAAAAAATTATCTTTTGTGATAAATTAAAGTACAGTTTATAAAAGTACAGCTGACACGATTATTAGATGGAAACTAAAATTAACTGGCAACAACTTTGATCGTTTAAGACATTTTTCCAATACAAAGGTGAAGATTTGCTGCTTTTCCCTTTAATTATTTTAAGTTATTTGTAATGAATTAATCTAAGAACCTTCATAATAGTGTAGCAGTCACAGGACATTTATTTTCTGCAATGAGCATTTTTTTAATATATACTTTATTATATATACTTTTAATTAAAGGAGTAAAGAACCTGAATGCATCGTCCATCACTGACACACACACACACACACACACACGCACACACACAAACACACACCAGGGCAACCTGTTTATGATGAATGCCATTGTTTAATAAATAGTTTATCTACTGTATTTTTAAATTAGTCATTAGCCTAGTCATGTCACCAACCAATGACAAACATAACCATGCTAATAGCAGCCTACATTTTACTTTTGATACTTTGACAAGGGTATTTGTGCATTTACTTTAAATACAGGATGTGTACTTCATCCATCACTGTTTATTGTCAGCTGAGCAAAAACTGAATGTTTGATGGCAATGTCAGTTGGTTGGTCTGTCTATCACTTTGGCCCAGATTCATATACCTCAGCAACAAGTGGATTTCCATGTAATTTAGTACAGACATTCATGTTCCCCAGAGGTTGAATCCTACTGAGATAGCACCACCATGAGGTTGACATTTCTGGCAATTAGTGAAATGCCTCAACCATTATTGGATTGATTGTCATCAAATCTGGTTCAGACATTTCTGTTCCATTTCCCTCAGGATGACTTGTAAAAGTTTGGTGCCCAAGATTTTAATTTGTCTAATACTAAAGGGATTATTTTCTTTCTTTCTTTTTTCTGCAAAGTAACCTCAATTTTGGGGGCCTAAACATACTCGAAAACTCACCAAACTTTGCACAAAATTCAGGAGTGCGAAAAATTTTGTATTTTATGTGTTTCAGGCATGTGCGTGGCAAAATGGCTCGCTAGCGCCCCCTACAGATCAGCCCCCGGACTAAGTTTCACCTACATGTATAAAATATGACGCACTTTGGATTTAATGGTCAAAAACTTTGTACTTTAACAAACTCCTCCTAGGGATTTAGTCCGATCAACTTCAAATTCTCGCTGTGCAGGCTAAACCCATTGACGATTAAAAGTTGTACAAACGCCACATAGTGATTTTCGAAATTTTTACTAGGCGTATTAAAAATCATTTTTGATTAAGGAGCTGTATTGAGGAGCATATATTCGTGCAGATTCTCCTGGCTCACTCCCTCTTTCTCTCTCTCTCTCGCTCTCTCTCCCTCTCTCATGAACACCGTTGCACAAACATGTCCAACGTTAGAATAACCCCCCCCCCCTCGCTGTCATTCTGTGGGAAACAGTGGAAAGTAATATAGTATCGTAACTAGTAACGTAACTAGTGACTTTTATCACCCAGCAATAAGTAAAGTAATAATATTACTTTTTTAAGGAGTAATAAGTAACTAGTAATATATTACAATTTATGAGTAACTTGCCCAACACTTCTGGCAACAGAAAATGACACGTTTTGTGCTGTAATGTACTACTCCTAGCAGGTTGGACATATCAACTACAAAACGGTCCCAGAAAACCCATAACACATTGATGAAGCCATGATGTAAAACGTGTGACTTTGCAGTTAAAGGTGTGGCGGTGGCGTGGTGGCAAAGTTAAACTCTTCGCCATTACACAGGAAGTTGTATAACTTGACTGTACATGCACAGATCTGTACCAAATTTTACACGTTTAATAAGAGTCCCGTCCTGAACACATGTAGAAGATAACATTCATCCATAGTCATAGCGCCACCTGCTGGCAACAGGAAGTGACCTTCAACGAAGCAGCTCCCGCGGCACGTTTTATCTACATATATGAAATTTCTGTGGCACATGTATCATGTCCAGATGTTCAAAAAAGCCTCTTGGAGCAATGCCCTAAACACAACAGGAAGTCGGCCATTTTATGGTTATTTTTGGATTTTTTACACACTTAATACTTGAACGAACTCCTCCTAGAGAATTAGTCCGACCGACTTTCAGATTTTTCCTGTCTACTCTAAAGCCCTTGATGATTAAAAGTTGTACAAGCGGTGAGTTTTCGTGAAACGGCGTGCCCGTCGCGTGGCGTCCAAAATCGATGATTCACCATGAAAGGGGAAGTTGTTTTAACTTCAGTGTAGATGCTCACATCTGCACCAAACTTTACGTGCTTGATAATAGCCCCACCCCGAACACATCTACATGTTCAGTTATAGTCGTAGTGCGAAGTGCTATGTAGCGCCACAAAGCAGACACAGGAAGTGATGATTAACACGTTTCTGCAGCGTCCGAAGCCCGTGGCAAATTCACAGCCACACTGTCAGAGCTCCAGAATCTGCAACGTGGCCATTGTGCTACATGTGCGAGGGTCCGCCCTACGCTGCTTACAGCTTTAATTCTAATTATAATCTCATCAGCCTTAGCAATTAGCCAATGTTAGCATGCTAAGACGCTAAAGTAAGACGTTGAACATAACATAAACATTAAATGCTACCTGCTAAACATAAACACTTAGCCTTTGTCTCAGTGTACTCAAATTCAAATTCAAATTAGCTTTATTGGCATGAATGTATGTAATGTAAACAATATTGCCAAAGCTATATACTTTGGTGTACTCACTCACAGAACATGGCTGTAGACTCTTCAGTCTTGTAATCTCTTTTTCCCTGTATAGATACAGCAGATGAGGAAGGGGCACAGCCAGGTGTAAAGGGTTTTCAGTGGTAGTAGCTAACAGTAGCTAAAATCTGAAAGTAAACTTTATTTAGCATTTATAAGTCATTCTATTCATGGTAGGTGAATTATAATACACTATAAAACTATATAATGTAGTTTGAAGCAGATACGAGGGTGCTAAGTTTTTGTTAATGTTTTTCTCAATTGTAACTCTTACAAAGCAGCCATTACTGTATATTAGTGTTTAATGCTTTATCCTTCTGAGACCTGGCAATTCATTTTTGTCCTCTGTGGTGGACATGACACTGGGGCTGTATTTTAAACACCATCCATATAAGCCTGTTTCAGTCCTAATGTAGACCTACTGTAAAGTAAAATAGTAAAGAGTAAATCCTGGGTTTTCTAGTGATGTCAGAGCAACGGGGGTGTGGACAACAGAGCAAATGTCTTTTGTAAATGGCAGGAAAAACAGCAAGCAGCTTCTACGGCCCTAAGAAAGGTTAATGATCAGATTTATACAAATATCATGTTTGTATTGTTGATAATGCTTTCGTTTATAACGTATGACAGCCTGACCTATCTTTTTGTTATATTTCAAGCCTTTTAAAATACACTTTTAAGTCCATTTCCTTTGCAGGGGACAGTGGGAGTCATTTTCAGCTATTTTTCAATATTTTTGGTATTAATCATCATAATAAAGTGTAGGAGAGAAGGATGCAACTGGAAGACCTTTGTGAAGTGTGTGAAGTGCAACATGTTTCTTTGTGTGTCAAAGACCAGTAATTGCTTTCTAATGTACCATTAAATGATGTATTCATCACATTGTATGTGTATGGAGGTAAGTTTCACATCTTCACCCATTGAGCAAAATGTTTTTAAAGGTAGTAATGTTTTATTAAGGTTTCTTAAAATGGAATATGAATTTTCCATTTTGAAATGTTTTTTATATTGTTTAGGCTAATTATAAGTGTTATAACTATTGTTTTTCACTATAAGTGTAGGCTAATAGAAACTGATAGCAAATGAGTTCTTATCAATACCAAATTTATGGCTTATACTATATTTTTTGCATCAAATGAGACCTGACATCCCCTACAAAGTACACAAAATAAATATATTATTGAGAACAAAAATCTTGTTCTTACATCTTACTGGAATAATGTGAAAGAAATCAAAATATAAAAACTTTTTTTCTTCGGGGGTCAACACACTGTCTGATTTGTTGATGTGTGTTATTTTACAGTTACGTTATACTGTGTTAGGCCTACTGTTTATAAATCAGGGAGGTGTGTCGCAACCCTCACCACTAGGCCCCATCTACACTACTGCGTTTTTGAATTAAAACGGAGACCTGCACACTGAAGTTTGCACCTCCCGTCCAGACTACAACAACGAAAACGAAGACCTAAAACGGAGAAGTTTGGCAACGCTGTAGACCCCGTTTTGCGTTTCAAAACTCCGGAGGGCGTTTTAGTGAAGACGGGCCAAAACAGAGGACTTTAGAAATGATGACGCAGCCCCTTACGCTCGGCTCTCTGATTGGGTCTTATGGTGCTTTCAGACCAACTGCGAATCACCTGGCTACACTTTTCTGAGTACATTCGCTGCAAGTGTTCACACACAACGCGAGAATCCTCACTTTTTTTCTCCAAGTAATGTCCAGTTTTGTCCGGTTTTTATATAAATATGAAGTCGCAGTCCGACAGAGCTAACGACGCTAACTACAACACTGGAACCGGATGTGCACGGAAGCTAGCTGCTGAGAAGCTCCAGTGATGATAAATCAACGTTAAAATCCCAAAAACTAAAGTGAAAAGCTAATTTAATAACAATAACTCCGAGCTCCTCTCGCGAGTAAACAGCGTAGTTGTCAGAGCAGAATCTGACCGACTATGGGTGTTTATTTGCGCAATGGTTGCAGCGCTGCTCCCTGCTCCTCTTCCCCAAGTTTAGCAGCTCTCAGCCGGCCAGCAGATTTTCAATCCCCCGCTCTGCCTGGCCTTCTCCACACGCTCTGAAACCTCGGAGACATACGAAGCGCCGCTTAGCGCCGCCCGACAGGAAATCGCAGCTCTACTTGTCTTTGCATTGACTTTGTATGTAAACTCACCACCCCCGACGCTTGCTTCACTTTTGGTCTGAAAGCACCATTATAAGTCATGCAAAGCAGAAACACTATGCTACTGGCCGGGTTTTTGACATGGTATTTTTATTAAAATATTCTGTACTTTGCAAATAACACTTATCTGCCTACACTTGTACTGTGCATGTCGCCGTTTACATTGCAATGACTCCCAGTTTGTTTTCTGACGCCACACTCCCATGTTAAATTCAGTAGCAGTCCCAGGTCGTTATTGGTGCATGCACCTGATTCTTTGTCTGTATTTAATCTTTCGCCAAATCTTCTGTAACTACGAACTAACATCTGCTTCATGTTTACATCGGCACGCGCATACCCAGTGTACCTGAGAGGCCACTAACTGTGTGTTTTCAGTCGCTTTAATGTAGAAGGAGATCAACACCAAAACGCAGCTAAAACGCTGGTGTGGACGGAGATCGTATTCGTTTTAATTCTCCGTTTGTAAACTAAAATAGAGTGTGGATGGGGCCTAAAACTTAAACACTGAACCTTTAAAATAAAGTGCTACCACTGAGGGCCCCTACCTATAATTGCAAATCCTTGGGGTTAAAACTTGACTGTACACAGAAATTACAAATAAATAATTAAATGTAGGCGCAAGCGGCAATGATCGGGATCCAAGCAAGTTGTGAAAAACGAAACATCTGACATTTTCAAAGGAGAAGAAGAGATGCAGATGACTTGAGAGATTAAAGTGATGAAAGAATTTGGCCTTTGAGATAATAGCAGAAACACAAATTTGATTTTTACAGCATAGCCTTGAGATCAGAGAGTGTCATTATATGTACCTGACTACTGGGTGAAATGTTCAACTCACCAGCAATGTTTTATTTTCCCAAGATTTAAAGTTTAAGCTGCACAAACACTTTCAGGCAGAGAAAATCACTCGATCCAAATAAAATAGAGACCTGAACAACCCTTATGGTCAGCAAGTCTCACGGTTACCTGGGGATTTGAACCCTGGATCTGCAGAGTAGGTGACTTACTGACCGAGCTACTCCTCATTAGAGAGGCCATTTTTACACATCACCTCACAAGTTGAGGTAGTGATGTCACATGTACCATACCTGGATAGTTTTGTCAGGTTAAACTTAAACAGCTTACAACAGTCAAGATGTTGGTATGAAAATTCTGAAAAAAAATCACAAATCATTCTGCTGGTTTTGTGTGTGTTGTCAATTAGTTTGGTGGTATTTGATAGAAAACAAAAAAAAGTTATTCATACTGTACAAGTTACAGCAAGATTTTGAAGATCACTGCAGACTCACCATTTGACCGATCTTAAAAACCCTTTGAGACACTTGACATCAACCATCTAGAGAATGTCTGTGTTGATTTTGGTAGCATTTGAAGAAAGACTTGAATTAACATATTCTGAAAAATGTAGAGTGACTGACTTCTGAGTTGATCATAGGTTGCAGTGAGGCAAACATTTGTCACATATCCATGGATGTGTGGACACATACGGATGTCCACATACTAGGACATACGGGTGATTCTTCGATTTTTTGATGTTTGGAATGAGAAATGTTTTGAAATTTACATTTCTTGTAATAAGCCACGCCCACTTTGCGCAATTATTACCAAATTTTATACATCAACTGCATAGTCACGCTAGATTGTACAAACCAAATTTTGTACGAATCCATCCTGCAAATTACGAGGTATAAACTTTTTTCAAGTGTAGCACCCCCTAGTGTATGTAGTGTTATGTAAAATTGTAGGTAAAGACACAAAAATAAAAATGTATGAAAAAAAAAATGGATCGACGTATCAAAATTCTTTTGATAACTTTGACCAGCTATGTCCAAAGATTATCCTGACAAAGTTTCAGATCAATTGGCGACATCTAGGATGAGTTTGCAAAACTAGGTTTTTGAGAAAAGTGATAAAAAGTCACATACTTTGACATTTTTAGAGCAGAAGACCCATTGTAGCAAAGATGCAGAGATCCAGAGATTAAAATGATGAAAAAGGTTTTACTCTAAACAAAGCTGTTTGAGATAATTGCCAAAAACGTAAAGTTGATCGTTATAGTGCCACCATGAGGGCCATTTTTTTTGCCTGAGTAGTGGGTGAAATTTGCAACCTACGTGCCAATTTTGGTGAGTTTTTCAGCAGTTTTTGCTGCCCAAACACTTCAGAAAGAAAGAAAGAATTTATTATTACCTTTATGTCACCATTTGATCCATTAGATATACTGTGTTATCGTCAAATCACTTGGCTGCTCTTTTTTCTACAATTTTACTTTTGTGTAAATATGAATTCCAAACTACAAATCTTTGTACTGTAGCTTCTAACTGGAATAAACTGTAATCATGAGAGATTCATATAAGATAAATATTATTCAATGAAGATGCATCCTGTGTGGAGTGTATCTCACGTGATGAAATAAGCAGACATCACAGAGTGATTTGTGTTTTCTGTTTATGTAAATTGTTCAGGTAGAGGATATGTCAGATTCTGACATGTTTGACTTAATCAGAACAGATAAACAGAAGCAGACATCTGCTCTGAGTTTTCATCACCAATAGTTCAGCATTATTTTATACAAAATTGCACATGTCAAAACACAGGTTTGTTGTTTTTTTCTGTCAGTTCAGTTTCCTGAAATGGGACAGTGGCAGATTTCAACTTTTGAACACAAAATCTAAAGAATCTGACCAACCAAAAATACTGTAAGGAACATATTACATCATGTTTGAAATCCACACTAGCATTCATACACAACGATTTAATGATCAAATTAAAAGTCTGCAATTAATTAAAACGGACTTCTTTAACAAAACTAATTTTTCCAAGTACAATAATTTACAATCTGAAAATAATCCGACCAAAAAAAAACAAATTACCAAAAGGGACATTCCCTCATTTACACACTTTCATTTCAGAAATTAATTTAATCAAAAGAACTTCTTTGCTGCTGCTTCTTGTTGACTCCTACAAAAGAAAAGAAGGAGAGACACAAAGCATTAGAGAGTTGTTTAAATCCACACGCACACGTATGGGCCAAATACAAACAGTGATGTCTTACTTGTACATGATGTAGCAGAAGAACAGGACCGACTGGACCACTATGAAGATCGCAAAGTGAACAGTGGATAAGCAGGTAGGCATGGGAGGAACCTCAGGGCACTTCATAACCTTCTCAGCAGGATTCTGTGTGTGGACATACACAGAAGAGAGAGTTCAGTCAGCAGATCTATTTTATAAACCGCTCAAAGAGAGATTGCATGCTCTGATCTGCACCTGAACATTACGCTGGACCAGGTGCTCCACGTCCCTTTTGACTGTGTGCAGGTGTTCCTTGATTTCGTTGAAGTGCTGAATGGTCTCATACGTTCCCATACCGACTGCATTACCCTGGTGTTGGGCTGAGCCGATCTGTTTCAGTGACTCGTAGAAAGAGTTTCTGCAGTAATAAAAAGAAGACACACTTAGTGACAGTCCCTGTAGGAGCAATGCGCAATATACATTAATACTGCAACTGGCTCCCCAAAGGACTGATACAAATCATCTATATTGCAACAGCCTTTTAATACCAAATAAATACCTCACAATTTAATCAAAATATTTCCTCAGCACTCAATTTCATACATTGTGTGTTGAAAGAATTCATGTTGGGAAACATGATGTCCAGTAAATATGCTGTGGGGTGTCATTTATTTACAGTAATACAAATTGTCCAAAGTAAATCTTTTAATCCCTATTTGCTTGAGGCTACATATTCACAAAGTTTGAAAAACAGAAAATTACCATCTGATAAAAGAGGTCATGATTGCTAAATTAATCCCTTATAAAAACATGTTCTTACAACAGATTACAAGTACAGGAGGTTAAGAAACAGACAACAGAGGAACGCTCTCTGCAATATGGAATCCAGAGACAGATAAAAAAAAAATACAAAAAGAGTGAACGTATCCTTTAATAAGAACAGGAAACAGCGTGCAGAGGGTGGTGTGATGGGTGAGAATGAATAAACACATGTACATTCATTCTGTCTGTGCTGGGTTTTGATTGTGGACTAAAGAAGAATAACAACTGCTGTTAAATAAACTAGTGAACCAGTTTAATATGCAGTATAGCCAAATCAATACTGTATTATTGAGACCACCACCTACTCCTTTCCAACACCTTGCTTTTCATAAATATCTAACATAAACAAACAAACATCTTGGATTTTAGAAGGATCCCGTATAAGTGTTTTGTTATTTTAACAGTTTTAACGTTTTGCAGTTGAAAAATAAACTTTCTGATTGCCAAACTATGTAATGGAGTCATTTTATACATTAGCTTAAATATATTTAGACATTTCTGTGCTGCAGTACCTCGTTAGTTATCGGCCAACATTTACCAGAAATACCAGACTTAATCCAGTATAAACACTGTATTACGTTTTTGTCTAATTTATGGTGGTTGTTATAATATTTAGACTGGTGAGCTGACATAATGACATGAAAGGTTACCTTAGATTGGCTTTATTCTTTATTGTCTTTTTAGAACTTTCTTGTAACAACTCACTTTCTTACAAGTTTAAAGGAATTGCTCGAGAGTTTTGGGAAAGACATTTGCGCTTTCTTGTTGAGAGTTAGATAAGAAGATGTATCTCAAGTCGGTACGCTAAAGATGAAGCTACAGCCAGCAGCCAGTTAGCTTTGCTTAGCATAAAGACTGAAAACGTGGCTGGACTGGCTCTGTGCAAAGGTATAAAAATCCTACCAGCACCTCTAATGCTCACTAATTAACCCATTACATCTGTTCTATTTGTTTAATCCATACCAAAAAGTTTAAAAACAACTTATGGTTATTTTCTGGGTTATTTCTTTGTCATTGAAGGCACCCAGTTGAGACTCCAGCGTATTTCCCAAAATGTCAAACTATTCCTTTAAGTATCCTAAAGATTTCATGGAGAGTTCATGGTCGAGAGGGTTAAAAGTCACTGCCCTAACATCTATACCCCATCCTGCTAACGGGGTAGAGAAATCCTGTTAAGTTTGTATGCGTTTACCATTTCACACTAAACCTGAGCAGTGTGAGGGGCCAAAAAGTCATTTCAGATATTGACACATTCAGACGGACGATAGGTGCTGTTTTTTCCTGGTTCACTGCATCCATCTGGGTGTGTGTGCGCCTTTCTTTTAGTTACAGATGGTAGTGTCAGAAATTTCCATACATCACTCCCTCAAAAAGACATCAAAATATAAAATCCAAGACCATTACGGCTCACCAGTCAGAAAATGTGAAGTCCGTAAATCTGTATCTTCACTTTCAATTTCATCAGTAAATGAAGTAAAACTACAGTTTAAACCAGTCTCAGAAGAGAATGAAGACGTCTGAGCCTGGATCATATTTCTCAACAAAATGCAATTTCTGAAAGTTGATTACTTACAGGGAGAAAGCAATAAGTTTCCCTTATCATCTTAAACACATCTAAGACGATTATAAAGAAAAAAGTGACTTGACAAATAAAGAAGGGATTGTGACAAGAACTCAATTGGAGGTAACCCATGTTTTTCCTGCATATGACAGATGTATTTAAAGACTCCTAATCTCATAAGGACAAAATGGTGCTAAGATTTGGCCTTTTCTTGCTCGGCCACATGGCTGAGGTCTGAAAGGATGGACAGGGATGACATATAAACAAAATCTAATTTGTTTCACGGAGAGGGAGGGAAAAAAATCTCCCTTGAGAAAGCAAATGAGCATTTATTAAACCCTACATCTAATCTTCATCTTCTACAAGTGACCCATTTATGTGCAGAAAGCCCTCCTTGGATATTTGGAGAGTCTGAGATGAGGTCCTATCATAAACTCTGTGTTTAAAAGATGGGTCAGGATAAACTGAGCGCTTAATCTACAAAGTAATACAGATCAGTCGCACACATTAGCACATTCGAGGGAGCAGCTGCAGCCTTTTGCCAGGGTCTGAACTTATTCACTGTGTCAAATCATCTTACTCCCGTGCAACACTCTGATAATGTGCTTTCTTAAAATTTAATCATTAAAGAAACTCTGTCTTTCCCTGCCATCTACACAACATAATTCACTTACAGAAGCGTTTGGGTGGAATTAGAAATTGAGACATGTGTAAGTGAGAGTCTGGGTTCATCTGACTTATGGGTCAACAATATAATAAAGAAAATCATGTATGCAAAATAATTTTGAGGATGAATGTCCTGCTGGATTTAGGGCATATAAACAGCTTGGTTCTTTTATGATACATGCGACTAAGAGATTAATGTTACATAAAATAAAATCTTTAATATCGTGTGATTCTGATTAATTCTTAATGCAGATGGTGTGTTCAAATTAAGACACACAATCAAACTGCAGCAACAGGCCAAAAATATGCCATTATTTCTCTGTCCGAACAGTTGATTTGTAAGTTATTTTCAATTAACAGCTAAACGCACAAGTCAGAAACGTTGACATAAGCAGACTAGTTACATAATTCATAACTTAACCATTAGTGTAATTGAGAAATAATGAATACAAATCTGGAAATTCTAAAAAGGTCAGGCTTTTTTTTTTTTTAATCTGTCCACAGGCACAGGCACCTTAGAAAAGCAATACAAAAGCTCATATATGTTATGGACTAAATGCAAGCTCTAAACATAAAAATATTGTGAATCATTTGAATCTTTTGCCGTGGAAGGCACAACATAATGAAATCTCTTAAGCTGTGTTATCTGTGCACTCTGTCATCTGAGAGTGGCAAGGAGAGACCATTTTTAAACTTGAGGAAGAAAAAGGAGAAGAAGACTACTACTATGCCTATCATGCAGTAATTACTGTATGCCTCAGCAATGACACAATTCTTGTTCACAGAGATCTTTTCAAAACAGACCCTCTAACTCAGTCATCTTTTGGGTTTCCCCACATGGCCCCGGTCTTTAGGCTGCTGATAAAAAGTTTGAGAATATGTCCAATTTTCTGCAAAGAAGTCCTGTATTTACAGCAGGTCTAATTTACAGTATACAACTGCTTAACTCCTAAAATGTAATTAATCTATTTATTTTATCAAACAAATGAGTAAAATGGTTTAGAGCTTACAGTGTGATGATTATCCCATTTAGGGATGAGGCTTTTAAGCGTGCGTGTGTGTGCGCGCGCGCGCACATGCACGTGACTGACCGACTGTGGAGGGACTTGTTACTGCAGCTGGATTATCGGGCTGGCAGCACACCTGTGTGGCGACTGCATCCCGAGATTAAATATGATTTGAGGGATTTAACCGCCAGGATTTCCCTTGTTTTTCTGAAGTATCACGGATCCGTCTTTATGTTTGTTGCAAAAACAACAACTAGTTTTTAACACTGAGCAAACGTCAACAACAACGGACACTGTCGTTACTTACCTCAACTCATTCAGGTTTTTGAGAACCTCCTGCTGGGTGGCTACAACAGAGCTCAACTGTTGTTGACCGGCAGTGTCCAGCTAAAGGAGAAATATAACATAACGGTCTGAATGTTAAACACTCCAGTGTTGACATTTGATAAAGCAGTCATTAAAAAGGTTTAATAGTTCTCATAAATGTCATAAACTTAACTTCAACTAGAGTAAGAAATTACACTGAACGGAACAAACATAAATCTGAGCAGGTTGCAAGTGGTCAACTGACTAGATATAATTTTGTAGAAGCACCCTCTATTATTCAGATTCCTACAATTATGCTTGTGTTAAACATGCAATTCTAATTTATTAATCCTGTACCCATAACTATGTGCATTCTGGTGTGAACTCGTCTCTTGGCAGTAACGTGCTCACCTGTCCTGACTCAGCGTTCATCCCTTTCTTGGCGACCTCGTCGGTGATGACCGAAACATATCGCCTCTGCTCATCCAGGATCATAGCGAGCTGCCGGTGCAGCTGTTTGATCTCCAGGTGGATCCGGTTCTGGCCTTCAAACACCTGACGGATCTCCCGGTCATTCACGCTCTCATACAAGTCCTCAGCTGCAGAGGATACAAACATCCAAGATTAAAACACAATTAAGATAAAAACCTACAAACCTATCATGAGGTATTCCAAATGTAAAATTTGGGCATGCTCGTGTCTCTTTGAGTATATTAGGATATTTTTATTTATATTATTATTTTCCACACAAACTAACTTGGTTTATTCAGATAATATAAATCTGATAATAAACACTTAAAATAAAAACAACAATTTTATGTTTAATGATCACTTTATGATTGGGGCATTTGGTTTCAGAAAACTAACTTGGCTCTCCTTGGACATCTGGGTGCTCTTTCTGAAACTCCTCTTTCTTTTTGTCGAGCTCTTGCTGGAAGTTCTGAAATTCCTCTTGGTACTTGTCCTTCTCTTCTTTAGGAATCTCAGATTCAGGTGGGGGCTTCAATGGGAAAGACAAAAAAAAAACCCTCTCTGAACTCAATAGAGGCAGTGCTTTAGGCTATGTAGTGCGCATGCATGCATGTTGCACACAGAGACACACAGCTACAGGGAAGTGAACGGCACACACACTGGGAAAGTATTAGGAGCTCTAGGAAAATGTAGTTACCGGTTGCTGGCCTGGCTCTGTGAGTCTGAATAACAAAAAGGACAAAACGTCGTGGTCATCTGATGGAGGAAAGAAATTCTGAATTAGAAAATAACAGAAATGAACATTTACATTACTGCACAGTAATAAAAAGATAATAACGGGTTATAATGTAGGAGGAAAGGCAATACCATGGTAATTACAAAAATAGTGGGTTATAACAATGGTAATATGTGTTTATTTTCTGTAACAGGATAATAGCAGGAATGTTGCAATGTTATTCCGGCTCGCCATTCTGTGTAAAGCGTAAAAACACGGAGGTAATAACAGGGCAGATTTAACGTCTGTGTGAAAAGGGGGGAGTCGGCAGGACGGGACAGGGGTGTGTGACGTTTTTTTCCTCTACCACCATGGGAGATTTAAAAAGCAGCAAGCGGCAGTTAGCATCAAATCACTCGCACAAACACACTGCTCGCACTGATCATTTTGTATACGATGCACAGCAGCTTTGCTTGTGTTTGCAGAGTGGCATAAATGTGCACGGCTAACAAACACACCTCAACAGACGCCATCATTACTGTTTAGAAAGCAATGATGCTGCTTGACGTATGTCACACCAGACACGCTGTTGTGTTACAGGTCATGCCTCTTCTGCTTCCACTAATTATGACAAGCAGCTACAGAGTTGTTAAATTCACTAGTAAAGCTCTGTAGCTACTTGTCATAATTATGAAGTCATACTGGAGTATTTAGTTACAAATTAGTATGATATATCATTTTACTTGAGGGGGCACAAAAAGAGTAACTAATAATTAAGTAATTAGTCATTAATAGTTGTGTGCCGATCAGCAGCTGGTTCAGAGTTAATCCGGACGACTCATGAAAAAAGTTGTCAGTCTGTCAATTCTCAGATATCTCCCAGTCAGTTCTATAGTAAATCACCATTATCTGCTATCTAGTCCTGCATTCGGAGTTATTCACTAACTACTTTAACAATTCATTATGAGGGAATTCCAAGTTGGCTTCTTTGTAACTACTCAAAACTTCGTGAACCATATTGTAAAGTGCTGTCCTGAACAGTCCTTACTTAGAAATACGTACAGAAATTTCAGTGGAATAACCACAAAGCAGCCTGATTATGCTGCCACGGCGCTTGACAATTTCACATCATTTCGTATTTCAGCGGAGCCTAGACAACAAGTCTGATGTATAAATGACTCAACACGGATGATAAGAGTTTTAGTTAGAGGACAAACAAAAAATACAGAGCTTTTTAAACAGGTAGATCCTGACATTAAAACTTTTAAGGGTTTTTAACACAGAGAATAGAATAATACCTGCTAAACCACCAGTGGCAGCTGAAATGCCAAAGAAGCCCTCGCTGGGAATGACCATGTTGTCCACCTTTGTGCAGAACTCATAGTCCTCTTTGTCTGGAGTGAAACCATTGTTGATCATCACCTGAGGAGGAAGATAGAACAACGATACAGCTAACAAAACACCACTGACCGTGCTGATCATTAAACATCATCTCTTCATATATATACACACGTATACAACTTCATATATACAGGTATTAATTCTTGTATTTGATGCTTAACATGTGAGTGTTTATGGTTTCTCCTACCGTCAGAGTCTTCTGGTAGTACGTTATTTTTGCTCTCACAGGATAAGGTTTGTTGCGGAAGTCTCGTAAACAGGTCCCGAGGGCTTGTGTGGTGCCATCACTGGATCAAAAAAACATTTTCAGACCAATTATAACAGTTACATTCATCTATATATAGCACTAGACTCCCCATAGACACTGAGCATGAACAGGGAAATTCTGATTTAAGTTTATTAAATAAGTAAATAACATTAATGCCCGTTTATGTTTTTGTAAATATTTGTTTAGCAGTACAGTAAACAGTGTGAAATCTAAGACAAACTGGAATGGCATTTAAAAAGTGATTTAAAGCTTTCACTGGGCCGGGGGAGATTAGGAAAGATAGAGGATTATTTACTTTCCAAGCAAATATAATCATATTTCCTAATCTTCTTTAAGTTGTTAAAATTTGAGTTGGTGATGACATCAGAGCAAAACAAAAGAAATGTTGACTTACTTTTGGTGGTCATAAACAAGGTTGCCATTGTTTCCCACAACAATTATAGCTGGGTTATTTTTCTGGAGTGAAGATGAGAAAACAAGGAGACCCATTAATCCTTTATTTTTGTCATTTGAAGATCAGAGGTAGCTTTGCTTTTAGGTAATCTTATTCAAAAATATAGATCCCACACCTGAGCACAAATAAATAACATTCAGATGTGATATAAATGGACCTGTGAAAGATTGTTTTGCATGACATCGATAGATAGATTTAAACAAGAGTAAAGAAAGAATTGTACATATAGGTTTTTTTAAACCACCAAAACTGGTCAAAACAAATATGTTAAGATGCAGAATATGTAAATGTAAAGTGAACCCCACAAATGGATCAGCTCAACACTCTTCACCTATAACTAAACCAAAGAGAAGCTGCGATTGTTGCAGTACCTCTGTTGCAGATCATCTTTGAACTGGCAGTTTCAACCAAACAAGAACAGAAAGAAAAATCATGAATAGCTGGGGCTAAACAATTCTTGGAAATGTGAAGTTGACACCAACCTTTCCATCGTTGTCAAAAGAGTCAAAGAAGACTCCAATTCCATTCCACTGGTCAGCGGCGCCGTACACGGGGCCGTCGAGGCCTTGTGCAGTGGTGAACCACACAGCCTTTTAAACGAAGAAAATTTTGTGCAAATATTAGTTTGTTTTAGCATCATTCACAAAACAAAAGTAGAACGCAGGAGCCATTTTTTGCCTCTTAGGTTTCTCTCCTGATGAATATGTTCAGATCAACAGTGAGCTGTGAATGTAAGAGAATATATATAAAAAAGGTATATAAGTATTTATTTAAGTGTTATACTGAGGCTATGAATTAATTTTTAGCCATCATACCTTGATACAACAAAATCGTCCAGAGACATGTTTTAACTACATCAAAAATATGTCCATTAAAAACCTCAAACTACTTATTCAGCACAAATCAATTCATGGGTATCCAGTCGTGATCAGTACATCATCTCCTCTGAACCTGTATTATTTTGCTTAAATATTGCTAAGAAATACCCACTGAGTTCAGACCACTTCAATAAATATTCCAGGCAAGACAGCGGCTGACTAATAGTTACACAACTTAGCCTATAATTTGGGTGATGTGTTTCATTAAGGCTGCCGAGTAAAGTTTAATAAAGGTGGACTGTTTACAGCTCAAGCTAGCTCAAGATGTTCATGCTGTTCACAAGAGTTTGTCCGTCATATGAGAAAATGCTTGTCATTACGCCCTGTGGGCACAACACACCACCTGAAACAGGATTTGCAACTTATCTTCAAATTCGGGTTTCTCCATGTCAGATGTGCAAAGTTTCATAAGCTCAGTCTTACTTAACCGTTGTTGACAGGAGGAGGGGGGTCCTCAGCTCTCATTACAGCTAATTTTTATTTCTCACATCAGCATGGTCAACATATAGTCAGGCTTGGTGTATTCATCAATTATGAAGTCGGAAATCTTTGGGTGTAAGGTTGTGGCTCAAGTGCTAACTGCAGGGTAGTAGTAGCAGTAAGATTTTTGATACCTGAGTTAATATGACTACTGAGTTACCAATACTTCTTCAATTTTGGGGACCTTTAACGTGTTTTAACTTATTTTTAATTTAACAAAATGTGCTAATTTACTTTGCCTACATAAAATATAACATTTAAGGTCTAAAGTAAGAAAGGTTTACTGATTTAGATTATGAAATATTGGATTAAAGTAAGCAAGAATGTGACCAAGCACTCAATACCAACTTTTCATCAACAACGTTCGATGCTACAGACACATGTTGGTTGGTACTTTAAAAAGTATTGAGGTTAAATAACCAGGTAAATACCCAGCCCAAATGTAGATGCATCGATCATGCCAGTTCAGTGTTCTGTCAGAGTTAAACGTGCTCCTGAGCGAAGCAGATAGTTCTGGACATACAGTGTGTTAAATGTAAAACTACATTAATAAGATGTATAGTATAACACATTCCCCGACGCATAAGTTTCACCCCTCCTTACCAAGCCGTCCGCTCCCATTCTGCCTCTTCCAGACACTCTGAAGGTCACCTCAGCCTCCCAGTGTTCAAAGTTGACTTTGTTTTTTGTCCACACAGTGCCCCTCTGGCTCCTGAGCGATGGCGTAATGCGCACCTGATCTGCACTGGGAATAGCATCTGAGATGAGGAGGAGAGATGGAGAGAGTGAGCAGGAATTCAGGAGCATGTTATGTTCGATGTTCTCTATGAAAACGTGGTTAATAATGAGAAATTATGTGAGAAAACATACACACAAAAGTAGTCTATAGTGACAGTCCTTTTTATGCATGGCTCCTTCTTCCACTCGATCCGAAAGAGCTCATGCCGGCTAACTTGTAGTATTGTTATTATAAGGCAGCGTTATCAGGGTGTGCCTACTCTCTAATCTTTCAACTGCCTCAGTACCTGTTTCAGAAAGTGAAGATAATTTTCCTCAAATGTGTTTATACAAAAGTGTTACATAAAGATTTAAATACCGTGGTGAAAATAGGATTAATCGACAATAATTTTTAATGTCGAGGGCTACTTATCATTGTAACTTAAATAACTTTTGAGTGCTGGACAGACAAAATGATCAAACGAAGCAGAAGCCCATAACATTACCAAATTCCAGCTTCTCAATCATTGTCCCCTTGTTTACTGTCAATGAGTTTTCTGTCACCTCTATATTGTCCTTTCTAACAAAGGAAAGAAAAATATCCCCCAAGAGGATGATGTCATATTTGACTCTTCATTTGTAAAATAATCAGTATATCTATCACTAACCAAAACAATCTTTAGTAACAGACTTTAAATCAATGCTTGTTTAGAGAAAATGCAGTGTAATCTCGTGCAGCCCTTAGTGAATGTTCCTATCAGCAACTGGACAACTCACTGTGTGATGCAAGAATCCAAAGGCCTATTTTTTTTTTGCAAGAGGAAAAAAGTTCTACACTCTGGCAGCCATCAGAGCCTTTTAACGTGCAGTTTTTAAATCAGCCCAGGACACGTTTGAATATCACTGTTCACCTAACATAAAGCTCGGGTGCACAATGTATGCATTCCCCGGTGCAGTTTTGAATGAACAAAGCAAACCGCTGTCACTTCTCCACAGCCTGAGCGGAAGCAGCTTGCATTGCAAACCGTGAACATGAACCTCAGCTGTCCTCGTTGTCGTGAACGTTAACGTTAAGTTTAAACATTAGTTGACCAGCAGCTCTGTGGTGCTGACAGCTGGGGACAAACTTACTTCCAGTGTGGATCCAAAACGGGATACTTCCGTCGGTTTGAGACAGATGCGGTCCTTTGAAGCTGTATTTGTACTCAAACCGGCGGTGAGGAGGCTCTTCTGACGTCAAGTCACCCGCGTGAATATCGGCGACACTGCACTGAAATATTAACGTTGTGAGAAAAGTTAAAATCAACACACGAGTATTTGCAGCCGGGCGCAGTGCTATGGACACCGCCATGTTTCGGTATCACTGCTGACGTAGCGCTGAGGCCACGGGCATGACGGGATGCCTGTAGGGCCAACAGGGCGTTTTCTCATTGGACGATTTTTTGGTCCTTTTTCTTTCTCTTTTTTATTTTTCGTTGTGGTTACAGCTGATGTCAACAAGAGGGACGCCGGCTGTACATAAATCACACTGTCAAATAAATAAATAAAACATTACATATATTCATAGTTGTATATGCCACTTCTCATACGCAACTAGACAAAAAGCTGTTTATATTGCTGGCTTTTTGGATTTAGCAGATTTTGCATATCTGTTTATTGATATTTTATATTGCACTCAATATGTACTGCAACTGCTGCACAAAAGTTTTCCTTCGGGATAAATAAAGTTCTGTCATATTTTACATTGAGGGTATATGCATAGGCCTATAAATTAGAGCTCCACGTATCAAAACATCGTTATTAATCTGCCAATTATTTTCTCTAATAATCTTTTTATTGTTTGGCACATAGTAGTGACTACAGTGTCCTAAAGCCCAAGGTGATGTCATTAAATGTCTTGACTCTGACCATCAGTCCCAAAACACACAGATGTGAACAAATATTAAAGAGGTCATATTATGCTAATTTTCAGGTTTCTAATTGTATTATTATTTTATTATTTTTAATGGGGTTGTACCAGAATAGGTTTACATAATTTAATTTTCAAAAAACACCATATTTCTGTCATACTGCACATTGCTGCAGCAAATCTTTTCACCCTATGTGTTGAATGGTCTGTTTTAGCTACCGAGTGAGGCATCTCACTTCTATACAATCTTTGTTGGGAGTTGTACATGCACAGTACCAAAGTCCCTGGCAGTACCTAGGCCCAATCCCAATGTCTCCCCTAAACCCTGAGCCCTGAACCCTCACAGACTTTTCTGACTTCACCTGGTAAGTGATTGAGAGTAAGAGGCTGTAAGGGCCCAAATGCTGTGAACAGGAACGGGACAGCACTTTGCAACATTATCATGTTACCTGGACAATGCTGAAACATATTGCACTTTTTATTAATTTTTTTATTACTTTCCAACTGCCTGATTTATTTGTCTTTCAGGCTCTTGCCCTGAGTGGAAGAGAGGTAGCCTAATTGTCAATGTACATTTGTCAATAATCAATGCACTATTGTTGGTCAAAACAACAGTATTAACCAAAAACTAAAATAAATAGTTGAATAAACTAAGTGCATAATAAGGTGATTGCATTCCTCTGACTTCATGTGTTCTATGTACCATCTAAAATCTATGAAAATGTTTTTGTATTACAATTTTAAAATCAGCGTTGGTATCCATGCTTGTTTGTTTACCCTTCTTCTTCTTCTCTTATAAGGCTGATTTGCCTGATTTTTCTCTCAATTGCAGGTTTCCCCTGGTAACCCCTGTGTTTCACGTCACAACGCCATGAACTGTGGGCAATTCTCTTGGGCAAAGTCTGCAGAAATACGGACTTATGAAAAGAGTTTTTAAAAGGCCCAAAAATGTCCGTGAGAGAGTCCTCGCACACTTGACGATTTGACAGTGGGACAGCCCTAAGCCCTCACGGACATACCAGGAACATGCCTCAAAGTCTGTGAGTGTGGACATTGGGATTGGGCCCCAGAGCACTTTAGAGAGACGGCTTTAAAGGGCTCTGGCAATATACCTAGGCAGAGCCGTACCTAGGTAAGGACTAATCAGAAGGAGAGTAGGGCGGGTCCTGACAAGCAAGGCAGTTTGATCCAAAACAATGCCACTTCTGCTGTAACCGTTTGGTTCAGCCGTACACTTTCCACTTTGCAAACTTATAACATGCACTAAAAAGATATATAACACAATAAAGAAAAGGGGAAAAGCCAAGAAGCATAATATGACCTCTTTAAATCTGCTATCTTGTAAGACAAAGAAATGCAGCAAATCCTCACAAATGATAAGCTGCAACTGGGGAATTATTTGGCCTTTTTTCTTAATAAATTACTTAAAGAGTTGGTATTGTGCTTTTTGGCTTTTCCCCTCTCCTTTATTGAGTTATATCTCTTTTTTGTGAATGTAATAGGTTTGCAAAGTGAAAAAGCCCAAAGTCCAGCCCAAAGGGAGTTCCCATCTCCCACAGAAAGCTCTGCTCTGAACTGCTTGAAAACAGCTCGTTTGTAGTCCAGCCGTTTCCCTTCCTTCACTGTGACGTCACAATGAAAACGAGTCATAAAGCTTGCCAAGCGGCTAGCGGGGTCAGGCACGCCCTCAAACCAAGCGGAGGCACTTTGATTTTAGTTAAACCCCTTTTCCACTGCAGCTCGACTTGGCTCAACATGCCTTTGTTTGGTTTTCCATTGTAGAAATGTTGTACCTGTACCTGCTTCCAGGTAGTTTTTTTCACCTCACCTCCATCGAGGTTCCAAGCGAGCTGAGGGATACTAAAATGTAACGTGAAAATAGACAGACTGCTGATTGGTCAGAGAGAATATTCACTATTCACTGTTCAAGTGCGGAGTTGTTGTAAACGTTGGCTAACACAGCTAAAGTTATAGCTAGAATGCTAATGTTACTACTGAGCAAACGTTCATATTGTTTAGCTAACTTTTATGTAAAATTGAGTTGAAATATAGTGATTTTTGTAGTGGTTTATGGTAAGATGTGGAATAATGATGTTGTGGACTTATGAGTAACTTATACCATCTGCTAGGTTACAGTCTCAGTCTGAAGCGGCTTTGATTTGGATCACACTACCTTGTTTCTTACGACCCGCGCTTCTCTGCTTCTGATTGGCTAGTAGTCCTTACCTGGGAACTGCGCATGTGCAACTCCCAACAAAGATTTTGTACAAGTAAGATGCATCACTCTGTAGCTCAAGAGCAATAGCCTCTTTAAATATTTATTGATCAGCAAAAACTTTACCCATTACATTTCTGTCAATTAATTATCTAGTTTTTTCACCTCTACCAATGTTATGCAATATTCTAATGCTAATATTAATGCTAATACAAATACTTACGTAATAGCCTAGTAATACTATAAACTTAACGCAACGTATTACTTATACTTAACGTAATACTAATAATATGTTAAAACTAATATGAAGGTTAATGCTATTAGTAATTTTAACGCTAATAGCCTACTTGGCTAATACAAACATAATAATACTTTTACTAATGATAACATAATACTTTTATGTTAACAATTATATCGTATACTTTACAGTCAATGACTAATACAATATTAATGTAATACTAATACTGCTTATACTTATATTACTGCTAATGCTAATACAATAATATAGTAATACTAATACTAATACAGATAAAAAAATAAAAATGTACTCACCCTCAGTCCTTACTTAAATGCTAAATATTACACATAAATAGCTACTACATGTCTAATACACTGGCATGCATGCTATTGGCCAATATTATCACAGTATCATCGTGTGTTTGATTATAGAGAGCAGTGAAGATTTTTTTATTTTATATGTATCATTACATATTGTTCTTTAAAAGAGCATTATGGAGTTTCCAGTGGCCACTAGCGGTGCGGTTTTAAGATTGCTACCAGGCGTGTGCTCGTACACATACTCGCTTGAACTCATGAGCCAGCACAAGCCGAAACACAACCACTTTCATACAGAAATCCTGCAATAAACGCAGGAACACCAGCATGCAGGCAGTGGCTTTTCACTCAGACTTGTTCAGGCTCTGTTACTTCAGCGTTCCCGTCTCAGCGGCAGATCAACACCGGCTCCATAATGTTACTTCATTCAGCGCAGCGAGCCGCATATCGGCACAGTCCTCCCGGAAAAAAGGCAGAGTGACCGCGGCTATAGACAGGCAGGGAGACTGCTTCACACAACATGTTGGAAACTCAGGTAAACCCCTACTGCAACATTATAGTAATAGTTTTATCAGGTTCATTACATGATAACGGTACATTTACTGCATTTAGACGACGTGCTACGTTGTTAGCTCGCCTGCTGCTTTCACTAACTATCTTTATTATCTGTGTATCTTTCACCGGAGGCTCAGCAATGTCAGCACAGCTAAATGTATTGGATGATAACGAAACGGGTATTGAGCTGGACTGAATATTATAACGAGATTGTGTTACACTTATGATAATAAGAACGCAGTAAGTAACTTTACTGTAGTGTTAGTGCATGGCTCTTCCTCTGGGTTGTTGTCACTGTGAAGTTGCAGTATTGTATATTATGTGGATCACGTTAGTTACAGGGACAGAGAGGTGGAGAAGTTGTGTACCTGAGTATTGTTAAAACCACAATAAACCTAAACTGAACGTTACGAAGCAAACAGCGGCAGGTCCGAGCTACTGTAGCGTTAGATGGCTGCTCCTGGCTGCATCACTATAGGCTGTTAGTAAACAAATCGCTCCACTTTTGCTTTTTGCCGTTACATTCTTTCTTGCAGGCTAAACCAACAGTGGTACACAGGATAGTAACATAGGTATTAAATTTTATTAGTTGGTGAAGTAATGTGGAAAACGATATATCTTTGCATCAGATAACATTAGCAACTGCTCAGTGTTAGCCGGCGAGCTAACGTGACTTTCTCTGTGTTTCTCCAGCTTTACTAATGCTCACTTTGTTCTTACTCAACATAATCTAAACCTGTTTGGTCTGGTGGGCTTCAGCAAATAAACCTTTATTGTTGTTTTGTGTCCTTACGTGGAGTCTGTGTTTTGCTGTGAGCCGGTTGTTTGATGGTGTTAGTGGACTGCATGTTGTTAGCTGCCGTGTATTCGCAGTAGTACGAGAGAGGCTCGGGAGCGCGCACAGGGCTGAATCCGACCCGGAGACCTCACATTAAAAGCAGAATAGTGGCTGATGCAAGCAATGGAGAAAACAGGCGTGTGCTTCATTTCTAAGTGAGTTTTGAGCCCATTGACAATAAAACAATGAAAATTTGATTAATTTCAGTGAAAAACTTACATATAGTCCCTTTAAGAAAACAAATTTAAGGGATCTTAATTTGAAATGCTTGTTATGCATTTTGTTAAAACATGACTATTGAATGCCAAACCATTATCAGAGTTTTTAAATCGAATGTCAGAATTTGTGTTGGCCTCAGTTATTCAGTATGGCTCTATTGTAAATGTTGCTACTTTTATTCATAGTTAAAATAGTAGTTTAATGTTTGTATTTCTGTATTGTGAATCAAAACAAAGTTAGTTTTATATGTGAAGAATGGTATTGTTTAATCATTACTACATCTTGTATGAGAAACAAAAAAATCGATCTACAAATTAGCTGAATTAGCAAATCAAAGACCCGCAATGTAAGCAGCAGCAGCAAACATATCAGGTATATCAAAATCCACATAGAGGTTTTAGTCCTTTCAGCTGCTGTATTACCTGTGATGTTCTGGACCAGCTCCTAAGCCTGCATGAGGTCAGTGAAAGGTCAGGTGACATGCTGACTGCTGGAGCTTTGACTGCAGTCTGAAAGCCTCAGTAGGAGATGGGATAACACAGTTATGTGCTACCCGCTTTCTATTTACCCTCACCACCCTCTTCCTATTGCTTCTGGAGGTACAGCATCACTTACTGTGAGGATCTGTGATTACGGGTTCAGGAACGAACACCTGAACAAAACAGGCTATTGTGGTGACACTAATCTAGGGATTTTAACTGTTCTAACAAATGATCAACAAATGGCAATGACTGATCTGCACGGGTTTACAGTGGTAAGGTTTTATGTTGTAGTCATTTCACAAGCAAGAGATACATTTTCATTATAGTCCACAAATATGAACAGGTGTGGTTTTTGACTTTTTAGGTACCTTTTGCTTTTCACTACCACTGTAAATTTTTATCACCTTAACAAAAGTACACAATGGATGTGTTTTCTAAACATAATGGCTTTTACATATTTGATAGTATTTTAGATACAACACATGTAGTCCCAATCATATTACAAATAAAAACTATAGAATCTATATTGCTCTGTGAAGATAGCTTAGTTAGCTCTCTCCTGGGCAGAAATGTTGTGTTTTTTTTAAATATTATTTTCCAACTGAGTAATTGTTAATAAAATGCATTGAAGGAATGAAAATGTATATAGTCAAATTACATATTTCCTTCATTTTTGAAGCTAGATTATAAACATAACTGACAGGTGGGAGGAGCAGAAGACAGTTTCCTCAAATCTGTGAGGTTTATTCATGGTGTGTCTTTGCTCATACAGAATTTACATTTAGATAATTTTCACAACTTTGTTTCCCTTTCCTGAGAGACAGTCTATCCACAGCAGATTAAGCTGAATGACAATCACAAAAGAATATCACAAATATTTGATAGTGTTTTCTTTTTGTACCAGAGGTACAGGAGATAATTCTGTCCCAATTCAGAATGAATAACTGGGGCAAAATATTTTCCCTCTCCCTATTTTCCCTCTCTGTGCTGACAGGTTAATGTCAAAGTTGACGTTGGAGAAGTGCAATAATAAAATCCATTGACAGGAATGGGCAATGGGCAAATGCTGTTAGGGTATGCAACTTGTCGTGGAAAATTGTTTTTTCTGCCATCACACAACTAATTATAGATAGATAAAAGATTGCTCTTAATAATCTCTATGGGGAAATTAGGACGATGCATGAGCAAGTAGATACAGTAAAGAGTGACAGAATGTATATGAAAAAACACCTCTAAAAATCTACACAAACCCATCGACAACATCAGAAAGCGCAGTAGATTTTCTAAGTAGAGTACATTAGATACTTAATCTTGTGTAACATTTAAAACTCATGAAATCTAACAGTGGATTTAGAGAGTAGAGTAAATAGAGGCCTCTGTCCTTTATCTGAGGAAGTCCTCATTAGAGAGTTAAACCACACTCTTTGTTAGGAAATGTATAATTTAAACAACAATAGTAATGCTAATGGCTCCATTTAGAGGTGGACAATGGGAACCTGTAGGATGTTAATGGGTCACTGAGACTGTGAATAGCCCATCACATGAGTCAGCACAAATATTTGGCCAGTGTATTATATGCTGTGGTAAATGTATCTTGGATGTGACAGCAAGTTGATCAGATTTTTGTGGTGCGCCATACTGGAGCCTGAACTATTGATACTGTATTTGAAATACTGCTTGAATATATTGATGTCTGCATTAATAAATCTATATCCATATGGACTGTAGTTTTTCTGGTTTTGTTTAATTTCTTTGTTAAACATTTAAAAACATTAAAAGTTTTGACCACAATATCATATTACCATAACCTAATATTTTCTACCTACCCTCCACTTGCTCTGTGGATTGTAGGCGGTGGACAAATGAGTCAGTATTTAGAGATCATAAACTGGTCTATTTAGATAAAACAAATAACCGTGTTATACATGGGGTTACTTGTTCCTGGAGGATTTGGGCATCTAAAGAGATGAGAGAGAAAAAGGGAGAGTGGTTGTTGCCTCCTGGTGTGACACCATGGCTTAGTTAAACGAAGCCTGTTGCATCATGGTGTTTATTCATACCTGAAAAGCACAAAGGAAACTATTATCACATGAACAAAATGTCTGCTGAGATGACAAATAAGGAAATGTCATGTGGTTGAACCCGCTGTGCTCTTCAGTTTACCGCCATTATGCAAATCAGGCCATAGAGGACCAGAGTGTGATTTTTATGTTTAAATGGCCATCTAATGAGCTTGATTTTCCATTTGTTTCTCTGCAGTGTCACACATGATGGAACAGAATACGCACAATTCACTAATTCATGGTCATTTAAAACAACAATCTGCAAAGATTTAATGATCAGAGCTGTGCAGACATGGCTTTGCTGCTGTATTATTTGTTGGCTCAATACTGCGCACATAGGCCACATACTCACTCTCAACAATGCAGAAGGACTAAACCTTTATTTCAGATTGCTTCAGCGCAGTCCAGTGTGGTCCAGGGAAGAGAGGGCACTTATTGTCCACTAAGGACTTTGCCACATTCATTTGAAGAGCGGCCCTTTCTCATTATTAACAGACACACTAAACGATGGGCCCCAAACAATACAGAACAGATCCCTTTATGCACACAAGTGCTCAACGTTTCGGCAACCACTGGGTGCCCTCCATCACTCCCTCCCTCTTCTTTTCAGATACCTGCACATAAGTGAAAGATGTGGGGGACACAAAAGATATTCTCAACTTTCCTTTTCTCCCATTCTGTGAAACAGGCCTATTTTAAAGCTTTTATTTGTGCAAAGCCTCTCATTAACTCTGCTCATGCTGCCTCCCTCGGCTTGCCATTTCTTAAGTACTGGGTGTTGTAAAAAAGCTACCAATTAGTCCCTCATCAGCTCCAATTAGAGGAGACAAAGCCTGAGTAAAGATAACTCAATGGGAGGGAGAGGTGGAAGAGTGAGGGCTGCCTATGTGTGTGTTTTCTGTTCGAGTCCAGGCATAGGTGTGTGTGCACTTGTATTTGTGTACATGTGTGTAGCCCGGGGCCGGCACAACATAGTTTGTAATAATTGAAGAACTTGTGGCCATTCAGTTTGACCCACTGCAGCACAGGTCCATTCACTCTCCAGGCTCCTCAGCAGACCCTTTTCTCAGGGCCAAGTGTTGTTGTGCTGGGAAGACAGGCCCCCCAGGAGTCCCAGAAAGAGAGCCATTCAATCCTCTCTACCTGTTTGCAGCGTATAAAGCACTTAGGGCCAGGCCGATCTCTCATTATTGTCTCCTTCACTCTCAATACTTCCTTAAACTTAGGTTCCAACAAGGCCAAGCCCTTTTAAAGGGGCGAATAGGGGGATGCATGTTAAAGGGGTGCCTTTCGCCTCATTAGAAGTGGATTTGCACTGTTTTGTCATTACATTAGAGTGCAACAATGTATTTTTTCATCATAATCTTCACTGAATGAGTTTTTTTTGGGACAGTTAATTTGCTGCCCACACTAATACATTAATTAATGAATTGGGTAACACTAATTTTCTCTATGCTGCCTCTCTCTGTTTGTTTCTTCCATCGGTTTCCAACAGTTCTGGGCAGCCGCTGATAATAAAATTACCTCATTAAGGCCTTTATCGCAGCACAGTAACCCACTCATTCATTTGCTATTAAACATTTGCTTTGGAAGGGGGCTGGGTGTGTGTTCCCATTCAGTGTTGCATCTTTTTGTGGGTAGTTCTAAATAATGAGGGGGACAAGCAGGGAGATATAATTAGGAACAAGGGTGCACTTCAGCAAATATTTGAAATCTTTTAAGACTTGGCCTCGTATGATGGTGATTAATTACTTCCAGAAGGGATTTGGGGGAAATATATTGCCAAGTTTTTTTTTTCAAGTTGTCTTTTCCTGGACGAGACAACCCAAGCTTGTTAAAACAATGTGCACAGGACTTCAATTTCGGCCCCTCTTTAATCAAATGCAAATTATGACATGCACTGTTCTCTGAAAATGGGCTCCTTGTGGAACAAATAAACAACATGTAAACAATAATGTAGTGTTGATTGAAGGTGGCAGCTGACTGTTTGGAAGGAACCCTTGGCCTGCACTACAAAAAAAATCTGTTTTTGTTTATGTTGTTGATGAAATGATGATAATATTGATTATGATGATGCAATTGTTAGTTTTATTTCACAGCAAAATGTAAAATTGTTCCAATTATTACTCTGACAGAGACAGGCCTTTGTCTTTTTCAGTTAATAATATCAGTGGTGGCAGCCAACAATTTTGCCAAACATCTTTGAGGGGAAAGATGTTGCATATGAACATTTAATTTCAGCGATTCCAAATAAGTCCACAAATAAACAAGAAAACATGAACCCACAGTGAACATCTCCACAAAGCCTTATTCATGATTGTGTTTTGATTATCTTCATGTGCGTCAACTACACTGCAAGTTGTAGGCTAGTGAGTTCATTGAACACTGTGTGATGCGCATCATTCAAATGGGGTGTAATCACAGTCCATACTGAATATGACTGACAAATGATTGCCACCTAGTGGATTTAGAGGGGTACTGAATGACTATCGGGATACACTGAAGTGGTGGAAGAAGTATTTATGTATCATGTAAGTATCCTCTACCTGAGTAGAAGTAGAAATAACACACTCTAAAAATACTCTATTACAAGTAAAAGGCCTGTATTGTAAATGTTTCTCAAAAAGATAGGTAAAAGTACAGAAGAATTAAAGTATTAAAAGTGAAAGTACTTATTATGCAGATTACCCCCTTTGGGAGGGTTACTTTATTATATACAGAATATCATTAGATTATTATTATTGATGCATTACCATACAAGCAGCATTTAAAAATTGTAACTGATCAGGTAGAGCTTTTTACAACTGTATATATAAATTCTTTATCAAACCAAACAGTTTCTCAAGTGTCCCAGACCAAACAAAGTGGCAAAAAATAAATAAATTCATTAGTTGTGGTCTAGTTTAATCGTTAACAATGTATTTTATTTTATAAGTTGCTCAAATGTTTTATTTTCTAACTATAGCTGCAAAATAAATGTAGCAACAAGGCTCCTCTGATTGAAAAATGAATCAATTATATATAAAAAGAATTTGGGATACATAATGAGTGCATTTAGGGAGACATTCATGTAAAAAAGAAAGCCCTTAAACTAGTTAAAAATCTACTGTAGCTACCGGGCCTAATACATCTGTGTGCTGTGGCCCAAATCACACTTCAGCTGTCTTAAATTCTAATCCAAATTCAGGTTGTATATCCACCCAGATACAACCAACATTGGGCTCCACTCATGCTATTGATAGCATGAGTGGAGCCCAAAAATGTAACAAAAAACACAATTTCCATAGTTTCCTCAGCTACAATCTGGCAGATAACGGCAGGACTCCCAGAAGCAGCACCTTGAACAGCAGCTGTGAATCACTTTGGTGCCGAAATGAAAAGCTGGGGGATGCAACTGTTTTGTAGGTTGTATCTATTGATATTTATCACAGTTTAACAGAACAGAACAGATATTTTACTGAAGGAAAAGTAGCAAAGAGTACTCTTTTACACTCTTATTTAAGTAAAAGTACAGAAATATTATCAGAAGCAGCAAAATGTGATGTCAAGATTTATTTTATTACATTTTATATAATTAGATTAATATGGCTGATGCATTAACGTGTAAGCACTTACATGTTATAGCTGGTCAATGTAAAGCTATTTTCCTTCTGTATAGGTAGTTTATAATTTAACATTGTATTATATTTTATAAGCTGATCACATATTTTGTATGTAAAATCTGAATCTGCATTATATATATGTGAAATAAATGTAGTAGAATAAAAAGCACAATATTTTATGACTGAAATGTAGTTAAGCAGAAATATAAAGTAGCGCAAAATATAAAAGCTTAAGTAGCTACAATTAACTTAAAATTGTCCAGTACAGTAGGATTGGCTTGTGATCCCATTTCACTTTTAATGTTCTGCATGAAGACAAGACAGCTTTATAAAAAACATATATACAAATGTTAATCAATTATAAATTAGCTTTAGAAGTTGAAATGTTTTCAGTAAATAGATATAATTTGTAAAATAAAAGTACTCATTTAATCACTTCACGGATGAAATAAACCACTTTATTCTGTGTTTGATGAAGTTCTTGAAAAGCAACCAACATGAAAGCCTTGAACCAGTGCTGATAAACGAGACTGAAGGTTTGTAAAATTAGGTGTTTGAATTTCACTGCACAGTCTTGTTACTTATGAAAACAAAAATGACATCATGTTTGGTCAAGCTCCCCATATTATATCTGCAACTTCTCTTTGTTGAAATAAAGGACTGAGTGAGTTAAGTGTAGGTTATGAGTAAGAGAGACGCGGGTAAACCTAAGGAGGGTGAAACAACAATGTTTATGACTTCAGAAAATGCTGTACTGCATCCAAAGCCCAGCTGGAAGCCCAGCACCACAACGGAGGCCAAGCATGTTCAGTGTCTTCACGCTCTAACTTCATATGACTTCACAGACTCAGTATTTTAGAAAAAAGTAGGGAAACCAGAGTGAAAATATTATGTATCGGTGTTGTGAGATTAAACATATTTAGAAAGGCATTTCTCAGTGATGCTAATAATTTAAAAAAATTTAAGAAAAGCTATAAACATGTCTAATTTAACACTTTAAACGTAATGTAAGTATTTTACATTTATTCATTTTGTTGATGCTTTTATCCAAAGCGACTTACAATATATACGTCAGAGGTCACACGCGTCTGGAACCAGTGCCTTGCTCAGGGACAAATTGGGTTCTCACAGTGGATTTGAACCTGGGTCTCTCACACCAAAGGCATGTTTGCACTTCACAAAGCTCTGGCAATGCCTCTTGCTTGGTCACTCTCCTTTTCTCTTCAAAGCTTCCTCCTTCAACGTCCTCTTCGGTCTCTTAGCCTCTGCCATTAGTTAACATTATGTTCATAGAAGCAGCTGAGCCTGGTTATGTTGCCACTCTCCATCAGTGGCAGCACAATGTTGCTTGAAACTTGGGTGGCAAGCTAGCCAACAAAGCTAGACAGCAACCAACACAAGAACTCTTAACAGTAATGTGACAGATGTCCCAGTGTGTTGTCTAATAAGTTTGCTAACATAAGCTGGTGGGGATGGCGCATAGATAAGATGCTTGCCTTTGGTGTGGGTGGTCTGGGTTCAATTCCCACTGTTAGAAATCCACTAATGTGTCCCTGAGCAAGACACTTAGCCCCTAGTTGCTCCAGAAGCATGCGACCTCTGACATGTATAGCAATTGTAAGTCACTTTGGACAAATGTGTCAGATAAATGTAATGATAAACTTCGCTGGAGTCGACAGCTTTGTTAACGCAGGCAAACATCAAGTGCAAAACAAAATACATGCAAGCCGGCAAATAAGTTATTATTTACTGGTACAAGCCAAGAAGGCCAGAGCTCAGCACCTGTCTTTCATCCTTTCAGCTCTTTTAGCTCACGCCAACGAGTAAAAGCCATTCTGATATTTACTCTTTTCCGGTCTCTTCCTCAGACAACGTCTTCTTCGGTCTCGTCGCAGCCTCTGCCAGGATATCCATACCGAGAATACTGATCTAGCTTCTTCCAAAGAACTTACATTGTACATTCTCTCTGCTGAACAGTCTTGTTGGTGGGTGACATGATGCTGTAAAGCATTTCCTCCTTGTCAAGAAAAGTTTTCTTCCCCTGGATTCCAATGCTACTTAGTGAAGCTTCAGGCGCAGGGGGCCCGTAGTGGCAATGTCAGACGCCATTCTCCCTATTACAAGTCAGTGTGTGATTAAATGATTTTGAAGCTGTTATTTTAAGATAAAATTACATAGAGTGGCTTTAAGTCCCCCTATTTAGTATTTACAAACATTTTAAAAATGGTTTAACACACTATAAACTATTTTGTTATCACCTAAGTGGAGGCTGGTGTATAGAAGATTATGACAATATAAATATAAAAAATGTGCTTATATATGCATACAGCTATATTAAACAGTACACAGTGTGTTATAAATAATTTATTACATTTTTACATAGTTTACGCACTTTTCCTGTATCAAGGGAAAAGCATGCATTTCAGCCGCAGGATGAGCCGTATAATGAGCCAAGATAAACATTCTTTTGCTGGTACTTTTCTCTGTCGGTGCATGTGATACAGAGATAATTCAGTCATTCTCTGTGCAATCAATGATTAAAGAACACATTTTTCTTTACAGAGTTTATGTAAGATTTTGCTCATCTACAAAGAACTTGACAATGTGAAGTGACCCAGAATTTTGTGGATAGCTTTGAGAAGGTCTCCCTCTGGTGGATCAGTCAGCTATCATCCACACAGCCATCCAACAGCTGACTGCATGCTGTAAAGGAGATTGCCTGTACCCCTGAACTTAAAATTAACTTTAACTTAAAGTCTTTGTCTAAGTATGTGGCACGTTTCACAATTAGTGGGAAGCATCATCACTTTGTACACCAATGAAAGCTTTGAATTTATAATTTTCTGCTGTTTAGAACTTGACTGGGCAACTGAATTAAACTGCCTTCATCCTTTTCCATCATCCCGCTTTGCAACTGACAGCAACACTGTTACATTTCTCCCCACATCCTCAACATGAATAACTATAATTACAACCTAATACAATTAAGTGGACAAAGGTTCCCGGTCTGTGCATAGAGATAAACAACTGAGGTCTCTGGATTGGCTTGTGCGATCCATTTGACATAAAATATTTAAATATATGTAATGATTTACACATGAATTTATTTTTCCTGATATAATTTGAAGTGATGTCAAGATTTTGGAGATAAGTATTAGAGGTGAAATAGAGAAAAGTGCTTGCAACTATTTTGAAAATCGATTCATCGCTTCAGTCATTTTTCATGCAAAAATAATAAAACAATTTGACACATTCTCACGTTTCGATTAATTTGCTTCTCTTTGTCATAGATCTTCAGACTAAACAAGACATTATAAAAGTCACCTTAGGTTCTGTGTAGTGCTGTGCATTAAAGAAAAAGTTTACATTTCATAGACCTAACGACCTGTGACTAACTGAAATTGAATGAATATTTGGCATACTTAAAACTAAAATAATCAGTAGTTGCAGCTCTACAAACTACTGCTGCTTATTGATGGAAATGACTACACAAGTAATTAGGACTTTGAAAAAACTAATCTCTGGCAATGCATGTAATAATCTGCCACCCTCTCAGTCCCAAGTGTTTCCTATTTTCCCTTCCCTGTCACCCGTCTGTCTTCTGTGTGTGTGTGTGTGTTTGTGTGTGTGTCTCTGGGTGCGGTGCTTCGGTCTCTCCTCCGGGCGGGCCATTCTGAGGATCACCTGTGTGCATACCTGAGACTCATCCCACAATAAAGATCCTGCTGCATTTATTTGAAAGAAAATCTCTGTGGTCGCCAGACTTTTTGCTTGTGCAACAGGTTTCTTGGTCCTGGAGAAGGAGAAGTCAGTCTGTCTGCCTTTCTCAGTGTTGTCCTATTTTTGCACCGCCTGTCTGCTCATGGAAATTGTCAGTCTAGAACTCAGCTTTTCACATTTCTGTGTTGTTTCATAACACCTCTGTGATTTTTCTTTTACTTTCCTTTTACATTTTCCGTGTCTGCAACTGAGTCCTCAGTGTACCAGCGCCGTAACAATACAAGTATTTATTTCCACCTTCTACTAATTGTTATTACTCTGCTGCCGTGGCAACTGAAAACTACAGTGAGATGTCTTACAGATGAAGACTAATGGCTTTAGAGTCACAGTAATTCTTAACGCCCCAATCCAATGTTCGTGCTGTTTCAATCCCTCTTGTGAAGTTGTGCATGAAAATGTCATATGATTCATGACTTAGGTATTGGATGGTGCAGTTGTGTAAAACAGAAGAATAAACTGACATAAAGTAATGAGGTAAAACTGCTTTCATGAGAGACTTGTTTAATGTGCTTTGAGGGAACCATATGTTTCTGAAAATATAAAATTAAACATGCATTTGGCACAGTCTACTCCATTTTGTTAAAAAACATTCACACAAAATCTCGTATATCATACAAAAATAAACATCTGTGATGAAAAGGCATACAATACACTCTGTTTAAAAACTGTTAAATAAAAAAAAGCTACCCACTTTAATATTTACACCTGTATTTAAACCCACTCTCTTTAAATATTTCAGTCAAAGTCTGTTCTCTCTCGTGCTGGTTTCTTCTTTCTGTTCCTCTTGGACCCTCCGCCTGTTCGAGGTGGAGGTTCCTTGTAGTCCTCACCTGAGCCCGTGTCCACATTGTCTTGGTTGTCCCGCCAGCTGTCAGGGACCGCAGGAAAGTCCTCCCCTGCCGAGTGCATCGGCCGACCATACACCTTGCTCTGCAGGTCAGCTATGTCGTTGCGGATATCTGCCATGAGCAGAAGCAGGAAATCAAAGGAGCCTGGAGGGCCCTGGGGGTCAAGAACAACAAAAACAAATGCTGCATTTAATGGAAAGCTTTAATTTCTTCTGTGTCTCTATATTTAATCAGAACCCACTGAGGAGATTATCCCAACAGAAATCCAGCTGATCAGTGGACTGTCTAGGGCTGGCTACTGGCTACTGAGCTTCTTCTCAGGATTTGTTAACATTAGCACCATTACTGTTTATCTAAGGGGATAATGCTTACTTTGTACTGGATACTATTTACTTTGGGTTTGACAGTATCATTAACTGTGTAGTGTAATGTCCACAGTGGTCTGTTTTTCAGTAATGCTTTAGTTTTACTGTATTGTTCTGGATAATGGTAACATTACAATAGTGTAACATCAATATAGATTGGCAGAAACTTACTGGTGATCCAACAGGCCCGGGAGCTCCTCTATCCCCCTGGGGAAACAAAACAAATATTTATCTTACATGAATTACGAGAGTATGAGAGTAACCCGAGAGTCCTGAGATTAAAATTAGATTAGGTTTTGCCTGAAAGGAGTGGCTTAACATTTTGGGAAATGAGCTTATTTGCTTTCTTGCCCAGAGTTAGATGAGAAGATTGACACAACTTTCATGTCTGTGTGTGTAAAAGTGTGGCACTGGATCTGGATTTTAGCATAAAGACTGAAAGCAGGGTGAGACAGCTAGCCTGGCTCTCTCTAAAGTCGAAAATAAGGTTACATCTAAAGCTCACTAATGAACACATTGTATCTCCTTTATTTAATCCATGCAACTCCCAGTAAAAACACAGTATGACGTTATGATTTTGTTTTGTGTACAGATTAAACAAACACGATACAACATGTTAGTTAGTGGCCTTTAGTGGTGCTGGTAGGCTTATTTATGAACTTGGACCGAGCTAGGCTATGTGTTTCCACTTGCGTCTTTATGTTAAGCTAAACTAATTGAAATGTGTTTCCCAAAATGTAAAGTTATTTTTGAAACTGTGTCCTGTGTATGTGACGGATAAAAAGTGTGTGCTGTTCATATAATCCTCGAAATACTGTACATGTAGCCTGACTGTGAAGCATCGTGGCATCCTGTTAACCTACGGTAGCACCCACACTCATTGACCTGACTACTGTGGTTGTTAGCCAGGCTCAGGGTCACACCGGGGCTGTCAGTGTTTTGGCAGATGGTTTGGATTTGTTACTCAGAGAGACAGATTACCATCACCCTCCAATCTATCCACACAAACACCCCAGCTGGACTGAAAGAATACCAGGGTACTATGTCAATAAAGCAGATACACCTAAGATGTTCCATACGTGATCCACAAGCTAAGCAAACAGTGTTATGGGTATAACCAGATCCAAGAGCCAATTCAAGAACAGAATCTCTTAAGCTTTTAGATCTCCTAATTCTCTTAGTCAGCGTGATTATTGAATCTTTGTTGAATCATTATTGGCCAAAATCACAATAATCCTTAAAAAAACAAACAAACAAACAATGCTGTAGTCTCCTAAGAATTGTTATACTGTATCTATGTTTACCATTTCAATTTTAGTTTTGTTATACCATCAAAACCAGATTCCCGTCTAATCACAATCACTTGTGTCTGATAATGTCTCCAAGTCTGCCATAATATTAGAGGCCCGAACGACCTCCACTGCTCTCAGATGTGTCTATTTTGATGTTCTAATCGATCACAAAGCTTTAACTTCTCATTGAAAGTCAGCCTTGGCACAGAGAAGGGAAAACTTACCACTCTACCTGCACAACCAATCTATTGTCATTGACAGGAAGTTGAGTTTGATTTTCAATAGACCTTCTTCATTCTTCATTGATGAAAGTGACATCAAACCTCTATTTTGGCTGGGTGTGTCCTCCCCATCTTAATAAAACTGGACCACAGTCAAACTCGGCGGCAACTGCTCCAAAGCACACAGCAGAGGCATGAAGGCCAAAACAACATCATCTCCAAAAAGCAAAGATGCCATCACATTTTTAAGACCTCAGCTGCTCTTTGATTTTCTTTTTAGGAATATTACAAAATAAGAGAGTAGGCGTAAGCAAATCTGGTTTTATACAATAAAAAAAAGGGAAAAGCAAATGCAAATCTCACTGTAACCAGGGTGGAATCTGCATTGCGGCTCCTTAATCTGAGGCTTAACCATCTGCTGGAGCCTCTTTTTGAACATTCTGCCTTAGGCTCCCCGGGGAGGTACAGCAAAGAAAAGCATTCCAGTTAGCCTTTTGAAAGATGGTTACTACCACCTGTCCAAAGGCACTGTTCACAAAATCCATGTGATATTCCAGACAACCGAAATAGCCCAGGGGTATCTAGTCTTCACACTGATGGTCAGGAGGAAGTTACAGGGTTGCTGCTTGAACAGATTAGCTGTTGGCCTCAGCTCCTTTTTGACTTTTTCTGACTCAGGTTAGAGGAGAAAGGTGTTTGCAGGTGAGAGAAATCAGGCTTATCAGAGATTATTTCACTCTAAACAAACAGTGATCCTCTGATAATATGTGTTATTGAAATCGGATTAAACAACTACAGTGAAGTGTTGAATTTTGGCCCATGCTCTTGATGCTCTTGTACCAGGTGCAGTTATTTGAACCTATACATGGCTACTTAGATATCAATAACAATGCTCTGCTGGTCTTCATATTGACAAGGTACTTCACCAAATCATGCTCCTTTGGCCTTTGATCTAACTCCCAACAAGAGCTTTAAAATTGTGTAGATTGTTATTTGGCACACCAGTTTTCCTTTCTCAACTTGTAGCAACTTGCAGTGATTGTATCATCTGCAGGGACAAACTCTGCCTGTGTAACATCCAGCTGCGGATTTGTGAGAATCCTGACACCTTTCTTGTGGCTTTCACCCGATATGAATCTGAGGTTGAGAAACAATTTAGCTATTGAGAAATATCTTTTGAAAGACATGGTGTTGACAGGTGATCCAAATGTATGTAGTTGGTACTTTTAAACCTTCAAGTGTCTTTCCTTCAAGAGAGGCCATGTTCAGTGAGCCAAGAGTCAAATTCTGCTGCCTACATGAATGACTCCTCTGCTTGAGGGGCAATGTGCTGGACCCCTGACTACAAGGTACAATGGGAAAGGAGACCCATGTCTAGAATAGCTGTCTCTTATAGAGGTTAAAAAGAAATACATGAAGGGGACAAAATTAGGTGACAAACCAGTGTCTCACCTTTAAGCCATCTTTTCCTGGTGCTCCTGGATGCCCCTGTTAAATGAAAAACATAACTGAATTTTATATCTGTTCCAATGATGTTTTCATCTATCTGATGGCGTGTCCCCTGCCTTGCACCCAAAGAGAAATGTGTCAATGTTCAATTTACTATTTTCACAGAAAACTAACTTTATTCTAAATCTTTTTAAATGTAAAACCGACATCTTCATTCAGCGCTCTACCAACAACGATTTACCAAGATTAACTTTGTGTGCCTCCAGGCCATTTCTGAGTGACGTTAGCTTGATGGTAGAGAGTGCTTTGATCTCTTTCCTGGGATAATCATCATTAAAGAAGTGTAAAGATTATAAAGGGAGTGCGGCCAATTTTAATATCAGTACCAAGCCTGTGAGTCATACACTATTCCACATTCATCATCTCTGAAACCCTGACATGCTGTCAAACACGTTACCTGGTGGCCAAACCTCATAACTGTGAAGAATATAATCAGGTTTTTGTGTAGAGAGAGATAACTCCCTTTTAGTCAGACCTCACCAGCATGTGCACTGATTAAATGTATTAACAGGGCACCCACACACACAAAGCAATAGATCACTTTCTACTGTAAAAACAGTGTTCCAGACTGATTGCAGATGTTGATAGTCTGATTTATCAATAACAAGCATTGCATAAATACGCAAGCTTTAAAACCTAGAAATACGCCTCTGTGGCCACATCCTGCATATTCTCGATTCAGACCAATACTTTAATGCGAAGGGTTCACACTCGCTGTCAAGACTGAGTGCTGCACAAAAACACAGCGAGCCAAAGAAAACAACTGAAGCGGTAGATGGATTTCTCAGCTTTCTCTGTTGTTATTGCCATTACCACATGTCATCGTTTCTCACCTTGCAAAACTTTAACCATCGTGTATGATGGGATGGTTTTTGTGTATTTCTGAAATGTTTCAGTTGAAACGCAATGCATACTTGGTTGCTCCCTACTCATGCCCCCTTGATAAAGATCCATCAGTCTCAACTCTCCTGCGGCTTGTCTCATAATGAAGGATTACAAAATCATCTGAATACTTTTGGTGTGTAAAATCCAGAATCCCATAAAATCTGCAACATAGACAAAAGTAAAAATGGCTTTTACTTTAAGAGCGCCATTCATTGTGGTGATCCAGATTAATTTAGTAATTCCACTGTGTGACACAAAGCAGAAGTGTGGAACTGAACCAAGAGAAAGCAAAGGCAAAGATGGATGTAAGAGACTGGTGTACCATATCCAAAAAATACAGTAGGGGTCACAGTCAGAACAAACACACATTCATACTTGCTAATTTAGAAGGATATGGTGTTAAATATGAGCAATATAACAAATTTAATTGTATATAAAATGCTGAGTAAAGGCTTGTGCAGACTACACGACTTTTAGCTTTGGCCGACTGCCGTGCTGTTTAGACTACACAACTTGCCGTCTTGTGACGGGAGTCTTGAAGTCGTTGTGGCGTTCACACTACGTGACAGGGGGTCACACACTACACGAGCTGACCACGTTTTGTCAAGAAAAAAAACGGGAAATGTGAAACGGGAAATGAGGCGACACTACACACAAAACAGCAGTTGTTTGTAATTATAAAGATAGAAATTATGAAGACAAAGAATATGGGTGAAAGAATGGATTAGCACACGCAGGTAGCAGGGATTGTCTGAGCTACAGAGAGCTGGAGGTGATTAAAATTGTTTTGCAGTGAAAAAGTAGCTGCCTGTTCTGCCAGCTGCCTGCTTTCATTGGCTGGATGTGGATGTCGACTCAGCCGACTCCTCCAGATATTTGACATGCTAGATATCTGGTTGGCATCGTTGATGTGTCGGGGAGCCGTTTTTATGCATCGCTGAGTAGTTCGTACATAACGACAATCGCTGATTTACCCCTGATCACAGCCTGACGGTCACCAAGTTCGCCGGCCGGCAATACGGGCTTAAAATCGTGTAGTGTGAACTCGGCTTTAGGGTATCTATTTTATCTTGGATGAACATTGTGGTTTTTGAGTTGAGTTTGTCAAAAGGCTGATTTGATTAAAACATTATTTATAAAAACTGTGAAAAAAAGGTATGTATTAACTGACCACGGCTCCTCTGGGGCCCCGTTTGATGTGGGACAGGTCTGGTGTGGGTCCAATGGGTCCCATCAAGCCTCTGGGACCAGAAGGCCCAGGGGGCCCCAATAGTCCTGGAAGTCCTGAAGGGCCCTCTGGTCCTGGATCTCCTAAAACAATCCAGACTGATATTAGTGAACTAAGGACAACTGATCACAAAAGAAAACATCAGACACAGAATATATGATTTTTGTAGTAAAGATGAAATACGTTTAGCCATGCTAATGGCGTGGCTCTAGAGATGGCAATCTTGGTCAGTCAGTCAGTCACCACTTTGGTCTAGAGTGCTTGAAGTTTTCACTTATTTGGTGAAACCTCTCAACATCCACTGGATACACTGGCACCAAATTTGGTGCAGACATTCTTCATCATCCCAGATTATGTAATGATTGAGGTTGACATTTGTGGTTTGGAGTTAAATCAGTGCTTGAAGTGTTCCGGTACGCACCTACTTTATGAAGCTGTATGGATAAAGTAGCTTATCACTGTAACTTTTCATGAACCGACCAATCATAGCCTGGATGGGGATAGGCATTAGAAAAAGGTTGACAGCCATAGGTGTCACAGAATGTCCCCATCACTGTTTGAAAGCATTTGTTAAAAATGTTCTGAAAAATGGCTTGCAACAAGAAATATTAAATAATAAATGAAACTGCTTTGAGAAAACTTTATTTGCACAATAAGAGAGCGTGCAATTAAAATACAGAAGAAACATATGTGCACCTGTCCAAAAAAAAGTAACTTAAGCTAAAAAAAAAACAAGCTACTGATTAAGGCATTAAGGTATTGTCTCCTGCCATTTTGTGCTTTCCTTCACATAAATAAATACATTTCCACCATAAATTAGTGCAGAAAATGTCTCCAGAATGCATAGATTTAAGAGTTTAATGCTCAAAATCTTATGTGGGAGGACCCCCAGACACCCCACTCAATCCATCCATCAAATATTTCATCAAAATATCTTTTCGTCTGGTTCTTGCGACCTGTGTATTGTTATGACTGTTGGCAAGTTAGTTCCTTATGCAGAGTCTGACACTGTTTTATTATTTTTAGTTTCATGTGTTTTACCTGGAGGACCAGGGAGACCGGGAGGCCCTGGTAAAAATATGGGCGACGTCTGTATTTTCTCGCTGGTCATTTGCTCAGGGACGTCAGCACTGTTTGACAGCATGGCCATCTTGAATTAGAATACAGAAAATATTGACTGAATGAACACACAAATGAGAAGTCAACTACAAATACTTACATTAATCATATATCAAATAAAGAACACAGCCAACAAAAATACATATTCTCTCATGGGATGAAAGTCTTTTTTTCCCTTATTTGGAAGTGATGTCAAACATCATGCACAACCGCACAATTTGGTCATTTGGTTGTTATTCATAAAATCATTTTACATACAATAATTCCTGGACTGTCAAACAGGACAGGAAAATTACACACTGAAGGGCCAGCTTCAAGTAAAATTATGTTAAAATGATATACCCTGCCTAAGATGAAAGCTGATATTCCATCTGCACCACGTTACAAGCTGTAACCCAGACAGATGGAGGGCCAGGCAACCCCTCTGCATTATTCAAGACCAGGAGAGTTCCTGCTCTTTATGCTAAGTGGCATCCTTGGGAAAAGTTATCTTTGATCTCTGTGTAACATCATGTGGATCTGGCAATCTCATAGGGAAAGATTTGAAGGACCTCGCTATGCTGCAAGGGCCTACAAATCAGAATTAATAAACACAAACTTACAAGCATAGGTACTCACACACACACACTGATCTAGATCGTGATTCACCTGCTGATCAGTGAGCATTATGCAAGACTGTAACCTGTGACCTTGGACACAGGTGTTTGAACCACAGTGTGATCCTAAACTCATACTCTAACTTTCCCATGATATGAATAAATGAGAATATACTTTCTCATATACTCTAATAAGAGACATTGAGCACATACAGTATTTTCATTCTGTTTTCTTCATATATTGACAATAAGAAAAAAAAGAGCCGCACAGAGCATAGCAGCAGGAGCACCTAGACCACACAGCTGGAAACAATATATAATGTGTTACAGTTGAGGGTGTTAAGTGCCACTGTTGACAGACTCGTGCTCGGATAGATGCAGATGCCTGTGATTACACAGAGGGAAATGTAACCCCACTGTTGAGTTTCACACCAATTGCCCAACAATTCCCACCTATGGGCAAAGAAATCTACCAGATACAGTGAAGGAAGTTTTTTCAGACATTATTTTTTATTTCAAAATAAGGTGCAACATCAAATCTCAAGGAAGTTGTAAAAATCTGCCTGCTGTTGTTTCTGAAATACTGTCAAGTATGGACTCCAGGACTGGTAGTAAAGAAACGGAGCTGTTCTGCAGATATTTATATTGCGCTGAGTCAAGAAGGTGTGTTTAATGCTCACTGGGGCCTTTATGCGGTCAACCATAAAATACCAGAAAAGGCTGCCGTATCGCAGGATGCAGGATTATGATTTAATATTTAAAAAAGTGTAGTGTTACGGGAAATTGTATAGATTCAACTTTATGTTGGTTAGAAAGAAATGTATGGTTTTTGTTATTATCTTCTGACCCTTACCTTCTGTTTAAGCTGCAGGACAGACATCTTGATCTGGAGGAAATCGTCACACGTGGCTGAGCAACTTCCTGTATTCATCACATTGTCAGACTTCTCGAAGAGATGCACTGCTGGGAATTGGGGGAAAAAATTCTATTACAGAAGTTACCGGAAAATGTTTCTGTTGAAAAACAAAATATCAATAACAAATGCTAAATATGTGCACAGATTTAGCATAATTTGGGCAAGTATGTCTTAAAAGTGTTTACTTAAAATGTATGTTAAACAAAATTGTGATTACTGTAGGTCACACAGTACAGGTCTGGTGACATTTTGATGGGTTGTTGCAAACTGTGTGAGCTGACTGTCTGTTAAGGGTATTAGTGACTTACACAGTGCAGGATAACTCTGTAACACTGTCATTTGTGAGATTTGTGAGAGTGTTGTGGGTCACTTATAATTCTCAGCTTAGACAGGAAGGTGGTCTTGTAAATGTGTCAGTCCTCAGGGAAGACTAGTGCAGAGCTAATGTCTGACTACTGGTTCTGCTGCACAACACAATATAATTACATATTTCCATATTACAAACATTTCGACGAAAAGATGGGATACTGGCGTGATTTATTTCTACGATTAACTACTTTTTATCCAGAAACCATGTCAAAATATTCAAGTTTAAGCAGTAAACTTGCATAATCCAAAAAAGAGAAAAAGCACAATATAAGCACAGATGAATGCAATGCATATACTTTACGGATGAGTGAAAGTGTCTGGACACTATTTTCCCCACTATGTTACAAAGCAGCAGGACATAAAGCAGGAGCATGACTCTATGTACCATAGTTTCTCACTCTCTTCTCCTGAAACATTATAGTAGGTAATAGAAGATAAACTCATGGGAGGAAGTACCAAATGTGCAGCCCCTGACCGATTCATTGGCAACTGAATCTGGGTATAAAAAAAATCGTAATTATTGCCTGAACCAATGCATCCAGCAAATCAAAAAAGACCAGGAGTCAAAGGGGCCGTGGTATGTTTAGGAGACAGAACTGTTCTGACATGCACAAGGAGTAGGGATGTGTAATGACTACCAGGTGTCTATGTTTGCAGTACCCCCATTGCTTTCTCTCTCTCTCTCTCTCTCACACGCACACACACACACGCACACACACCAAGCTCCACATCAGAGTTAAATGAGCCCTTAAGAAGAGAGAAAATATCTGAGTAAAAACACTATTCTCACCTCTCTCCCCCTTGGTGCATGTTTTCCCATCTTCTTCCAGGAAATAGCCTTTCTCACACTCACACCTGTAGCTCCCCGCAGAATTGAGGCAGATCTGAGAGCATACGGTCGTGTTTTTGTCTGCACATTCGTCAATGTCTATGTTGCAGTGACAGGCAGACAAAAAGAAGGGACAGTAAAGCAAATTAAAGAAAAACAATGTCAATTGTGATTGTCAATTGTAGAGTGTATAAAAATCACTGCAGCATTAGGCGAAAAGATTCATTACATATTCCACATTTACAAGTGTAATTGACAATGTGATATATATATACATATAGCCTGAGAACCAGACAAGTTTCATTAGCTCTGGCGGTTAGGTCTGCCCAACCACCCATTCAGACAGATTTCAACCCGTCCTGATCCGATCTGCGTCTGCTGATAATGCCCCTTGAAAATCAGAAATGAACAGAAAGTTTCCAGACTAAATACGCATTTGCGAATGATGTTGGCGATACCTGGCAAATATACACATACTACAAATTTCATTCATTAATTTAACCTGTATGCACCATATACTTGGATTTACTCATTGCAATGTATCATTGCATTGCACTCATATGGGGGACTCAATATTGCAAAACGAGCAAAAGAATTCAGCCAAAGCAATTTTACACTCTGCTGCAGTTTATTCCATCTTAGTGAAGCAAAACTTTTAAGACTCTTTGCCAAGTTCAGTTTTCCCCAGACCAAGCTATTTTAGAGATTGTGTAAAGATGATTGACTTCCTGTCCTGCAGAATTTCTGTAAAATAGACTATTTTCCTAAAAGGAAATATAATTATAATCTAGGAAATAATGCAGGTGTCTTCTAACTGACAGGAAAGACCAAACTACACTCTGGTACAAGTCACAGTGATGCATTGTAACATTTTAAGCTGGTATAAATCTGAGAATGTACAGTATCTACTTGTTTTTAAAGAAGAATTTTCTTAATGTGTTGTTGTACAAGGTCTTACCCATACAGTAGGGCTTCTCTCGGTTTCTGTGGCGCTCACGGTCGTAGCGGTAGCCTGGGTAACAGGTGCACACCACTCGACCAAAATGGTCAGTACACTGTTGCTCACAGGGGGCGCCAGCACACACATCATAGTCTGCAGAAATAAATGATACATTTCATCAGTGTGAATACATGAAAACCAAACAGGGAATCTCATCTCCTCATCTAATGTTTTTTCAATTCAAAACGGCAGCATGCCTTTCACGGGTTATTAAACATTCAGGGAGGTTGAAACAAGACAAAGTTTAGAGAGGCACATTAAAGGGCTAAAGACCTTATGGGACAGGACAGCCAATAAGTTTCCCCTACCTTCAGGAATGCACTGGCCCAACACAAACTTGAAGCCCTTGCAACATTTCTTTCTGTAAAATATCAAATGGACATGCATATAAGAAGACAAATCCAAAATACTTCAACAATCACATGATAGGTCTCATATTTCCATATAATGTGCATAATGTTTGACATTAATAAGGATCTGCAGAACTTGTTGTGATCCAGTAATTCTGTCTGTTTTTATGTTGATGTGGGAAACATCTTCATGAAGATTAATGTGGCCAGACTACACACACACACACACACACACACAGCTGTCTGCAGGTCTCATTGCTGTGTCTGGCCTGCTGCTGCTTGTTTATTCATGTTTGATGACACTCCTGTGAATTACAGTTAAAATCCCCCCTTTGGATTGACTATGCAGTGTTTCCTATTTCTCTTTTCCCCTTCGAATACCTCAATGTTGACTAAATATTGAACTTCAATCTCCATGTATTCTGTCACATCACTTTCTTTCCTGCTCACTTGTATACTCCTCCCTTTCCAATTCTCAAATTGTCCATTCTAATCCGCAGATCTGAACTCAGATTTTATGTAATTTTGTAGAGGCTGTGATTAATAGAATCACTCTTTATCCAAATATCTTACATGAGAAAACAACTTGATTATACAATGTGAAGAAACCAACTAATGAGGTTTCCTTTAACATGTTCTTTGTTGCATCAATTCTTTCCACATCTGTGTAAGTTTTATTACACCATCTCCATGATAGGCTAACATATTGTTGCAATATTTTATCAGCACATCATCATGAGGTAATAATCATCCCTCCCTCACACTCAGCTCTATAGAAAAGTGCTACCAGGTGTTATTTTCAAACAGGTGATAAAAAAAATAATTACACCATGAAGTCATGGCAATATAGTGCAGTCAAACTCACTTTAAAAAGAGGGACTGAAAAAAGATTTCTCTCTAATGCTTTACAGCTTTTATTCAGGAGCAGTTATGATGATACGGACATTCCTTTGGGCCTGTCTGGTAATTTCATAAAATAAAAGATCTCCCTCCTCTGCTCACCTGCATTCAAACACCATCCATCCATCGTCATCGTCAACCGCTTATCCTGCGTCCAGGGTCGCGGGGGGCCTAGAGCCCATCCCAGCCGACACTGGGCAAAAGACAGGGTACACCCTGGACAGGTCGCCAGCAGGGCCACACACAGACAAACAACCACTCACACTCACACCTAAGGACAATTTGGGAGACACCACTTAACCTAGCCTGCATGTCTTTGGATGGTGGGAGGAAGCCAGAGCACATGGAGAGAACCCACACAGACACAGGGAGAACATGCAATCTCCACACAGAAAGGCCGGGGCAACCGGGGTTTGAACACATGCTGTGAGGCGACAGTGCTAACCACCGCACCAACGCGCGGCCCTGCATTCAAACACAATTGATGTAATTATTTATTTTATCAAACACAATTCATCTGCGGTCAACCAGGTTACCCTTAAGAAAACAAGACTTAAACTAACAGCTCTGTGAGGCTGAGTGCCAACGTCAGCATGCTAACATGCTCACAGTGACAACGTTAACATGATGTTTAGCAGGTATAATGTTGACCATATTCACCATCTTGGTTTAGTGTGTTAGCATGCTACCATTTGCTAAACTAAACTAAATAAAAGACATCCTGAGGCTGATGCGAATGTAATTAGCTTTGTAGCTCTTAGTTATTAGACAAATTAAAATGTTTCCCTGATGATGCCGTGATTTGAAGTTGTGGCATCACCAAAGCTATTAATAAATCCTGAGGGGAACCTGAATGTGGGAAACAATTTTAATGCCAATCCAGACCAACATTGTCTGAACCCCTACACTTAACTCTTCACACTACACCTTCGGAGAAGTAAAGAGATGCACATGAAACATGAGGAAATCATTTGGGGGAGTGTTGTGGAAGAGAAAAAGAAAAGCAGAATATGTAATTTGAAGACAGTTAAAGTTCAGTTAGATTTCAGATTGATTCTTGAGATCTCACCCTTAAATGGCCCATTAAAGACTTGGAACAGTATACTAACACTAATAAGGGTATACTGTATCACTGTAATACATTTGAAACAAAAGATGGCTTAATTTCAACTTCTCATCTTATTATTAACTTACTAATTGCTACTTCCAATTTTATTTATGAATCAAATGACCGCTCAATAAAAATGTAACACTTTTTGCAATAACATCATTGCAGAAATATAATCCTGGTAGAACCAACTGAGTCTCCTCCACCTCATAGGCACAGGATATACACAGCAACCAAGTGCTTATTCAGTCACACAACTGAATATTTAATACCTAGAGAGGGGTCATAAGAACCTCCCTCACTGCACTTGAGGCTCCCACTGAAGAATATTAACCTGAATCTCATTTCAAGACTTGTGCTCACACACTGCAGGTGTGGTTATTGCAGAGGAGGAACAATGACCAATCAAGAGGCCCTCCATTAGGTGAGGGCAGGTCGTGTGTGTGCGTGTTTTCTGTGTTAGTGTTAGTGTTAGTGAGATTCATTGAGTGTGTTTGCAAGTGTTAATTGCAGGCTTACACTGTATGATTCTACACGTGAGGGGAGCTATGGGGAATCATTAAAGCACTTTGTAACACGTGTTTAGAAAAGTGCTTTTGAAAGTCAGATATTGAATCTGATGGAAAAAATTGATGTCCATTGTTGATTTGCACAGTTAAGTGACATACTGACTGAGGCACAGATTCTTGCATGCACTATAAACAGCCTGGGCACTTTAATTTCAAATTAATTAATTACTTCTTAACATATTTCATCACTACCATTTCTTCTTCTATCGCCAAAAAAAACAGTTTTCTTAATCTGTTTATGCTAAAATGTTTCCACTTAAATCTTCCTCGCTAGAGTCGCTTTTTCAGCTAGCATTGTCTTCACTGTCAATAATCTCAACTGGCGTCAGAGACATTGCCAACAGCCAATCACCATTCTTGCGGTTCCTGGTGGTATCTCTGTAGTCGCAGAGATACCAAGCTCCAGCTGTAGCCTACTTTGTATGTTTAGTGTTAATTAGCAAATGTTAGCATGCTAACAAGCTAAAAAATATGGTTAACATGGTATAAATTACAAGTGTTAAACATCAACATGTTAGCCTTTGCAAGTATGCTGGCATGCACACCTTAACATTTAGCTCAAAACTCCACTGAGCTGTACAGCCTCACAGAGCTGCTAGCATGGCTGTAGCCTCTTAGTCTTGTTAATATGCTCTTTAGCATGTTTGTTATATATGTTTTATTTGGTGGTTTACTAGAGCTAGTTACTGGTACACCCTAATTGTTTAAACATGTAGGTTATCTATTAAGCACGCAATGTTTTTATTTTAGACAAAGGCAACTGTAAAATGTGATGAGTGATTTGTTTGACATTTCAGCATATGTTGTGGCGTTTTGGGTGGAAAACAAATTGGGACACCCTGAGAGAGCTGATATGAGGATGGTTTCCTGTGAGACCCAATATTTTGTGTCACAATAACATCCCCATTAGGACAGAAGGCACTTATAGTAAATAACCAGCTTAGCAAAATAACCAGGGTTAGTTTAACAATCATGACAAAACAAACATCTGTGTCCGTCTCCAGAAGATCAGGAAAGAGGCGACAGCATCCCATGGAAACTGGATCCATATCTGTGCTGAAGTTCATTTTTACTCAACTGTATCTTTATTAAATTATCATTCAGGGAAATGCTTATTAGCCCTATAATATTCGAACTTATTGTACTTTCTCTCATATCATTAAATAAACAGTGATAAAAGTGATATTGGGTTACTTTGCAGATTAAAGCCCTTTTCACAATTACAGTATTATCTGGCATTTTCCATTTATACAAATTGATTTAATTTAAAATTGTTCATTTCTTATGTTGTTCTTTTGATAACGTTTTATATTTTGACACTTGGACATGAAAACAGGCAGACCGGGAGAGGTAGACACCCAGAATCAAGATGGTAATGATATGTCCTGTCTACAAGTTAAAACAACATGCCTAGTAAAGACTCTGGGTGATGGATCTAAGCTCAAGGTCAGTGCACTAAGGCAATAAAATAACCTCAAACCAAGTATGTGATTCATAGTCTGGGGGTCTGTCAGGTCTTTGACATGGAGGGTCTCAAGAGATAAACTGCTGATACATGAAAATAACATTCTCATCACATACCAGATGGGCAGCTATGTATTACTAACCATGTATAGTATACTGAAATGTTAATAGTCAGTATTAAATGTATTGTTTAGCTGACATTTTAGTTTTTACTGCTAGGTTTAAAGCGTTTTTGTCCAGTTAGACGAACGGTGCTATTGCCTACTTTAGAGAGGCTTTTGTCAAATGACATGTTGTGGCAATGTTTAAGGCTGCTCTAAACACACCTTTCCAGAAGTGTAAGTCACTTGGGGTAAAATAGTGATGTTTTCCCATGGTGAAGGCCAAGTTAACTCTTTAGGAAGTAACTATTTTTATAAATGCAGTGTACGGAAAGTGTCAGTGAACTACAGGATCTGCTAGAGCAGGGGATTGAAAAGGATATCATTCTTTCCAAACAGCTTTGTCTATATTTAAACAACTGTCTGAGTCAATATCTGGCATTGATTCCTAAAAAGCTGTTTAACAGTCCACCTCAGGTCTTCTCACACTATTTGAACAGCAGAAACAGCTCAGATCTAAATCACTCGCAATAGTGACACACTAGGGGACAGTCAAAGAGCATTATATGAATGTGTCTTTGTTGTTTTAGCATTCTATAAAATAACTACTATTAAAAAAATGTAAGCATGGGTAATTAGAGATGAAGCTCTTCATATTATTCAGCACACAAAAAAAAGACCATGCTGAGTAATGACGCACAGGGCCCTTAGCTCCTTTCATAACAACAGCTATGAATACAATCCTGTGCAAGCTTGTTAGCTGCTCATGTACTTCATGCAAATTAGCAAACAAATTCAAAACACATGTGGATTTCATTCATATTCATGAGTGAGAGAACAAGGGGGGAATATATCCCAAATGCATTCACAACACTTTCTACAAGAATATCAATGAGCAGAGTTTGCAGAGTCACATGCACAGACACAATACCAGCTTGCCGACTGAGATTTTACTTCAGACGCAATACGCCGTGAGTCCTGCACTTGTTCAGGATGAGGAGGACATCACAGACAGTGTGATTGTTTTGACACCTGTGCCTTTTTTCATCTAAACGTTATTTCATTTTGCCAGTGATCCGTATCATTTTACAAGGGCCCCCTTGAAATCTAGACCAAGATTAGGCTGACCTCAGTTACCCGGCGTGAACCATAAGCACTCTAATTACCTTATAAACAGTGGACCTCCTCTGAACTCAATATGGTGGACTAGCGTGCCCTTACTTTGTCTTTTAATGAAACACAATAATTCACACCAACTCACAAGTGGAGGTCCGTCAAGGCAAAAAGCGCACAAGGATGAAGAAGACAAAGATGCATACAGGACATGCAGCTTCACATGAGGACCCCACTTCATCACATCCCAGCATGCTCTTCTCTCTAACAGGGATAACAATTACAAAACCAAAGGATATCACACACACAGCTGCGAGACAACACATGCAGTCTGCTCAGTGGAGGCTTATTTGTCTAGCATTGCTGCCAGTAATATACAATAACATGTCTGCATTCCACTCAAGAGAAGATGTTTGTCAAAGTCGAGAGGAGACAACTTGTACACTCACGCCAATTAGCCTGCTCATGCTGAATGGTGTGGATTAAGAGATACAAAAAAGCAACACTAATCAGTTATAAAGTTGATATATAAAAATATATCAGATATATACTTATATATCAGTTATAACAATGATCAATCATCAATGATTTTGGTAATATAATGATTTTTTAAATAAATGCATCAAACAAGCAGTTGTATCAGTGCACCTGAATGTTTTGAGAAACAAGCGATCTGAAGACGTCACCTTGAGCTTTGGAAAGTTGTGATTGGCATGTTTCACTGTTTTTATGACATTTTATAGACTATATGACTTATTGATTAATCCAAAACATTATTGACAGATTAACTGATAATGAAAATAATTGTTAGTTGCAGACATAGTTATTTTAGGTGCCCACATTTTATTGTTGAAGTGTTGCTAAGCTTGTAAATTTGTTGCAAGGTGTCACATATCGCCGAGGGGCAGTGCACAGTAGCACAATGAGTCAGGAAAGTCTTACAGCTGAAGAAAAGGGAAGTGAAAATAAGGTTACCAGCAACGGTTGCTTGCAGTGTGAACATGACACAATAGATATTTACTTTATATATTTGCAGTTAAGACATCATTAACCATTAGAGAATGATGCAGAATGAGAATGTGCTACACTAGCCGCTAGTCGAACATCAGGATGCGTGTTACATAGTGACGGAGATAGGTTGCGGAAGTTAAGGCTGGACTACAATTGAGTTGTTTTAAGGCAGTTCAGGAGCGATGTTTTCTGGGGGAGATGGGAACTCCCCTTGGGGTGGACTTTGGGCTTTTTTAATTTGGAACCATATTACATGCACAAAAAAGAAATATAACAAAATAAAGTAAAGGGGAAAGGCCAAAAAACACAACATGACCTCTTTAATATCTCCCAGCCTCATTAGACTTAGACTCAGAAAGAAGAAGCTGCATTTCCCCCCCCCGGAAAATCATACCCTCTACAAGATGGTATTATTGACATCCTGTTTACACTGCCAAGCATTTGATATGCATCTTAGTCAACTATTTTGCAAAACCTGCAACCCATTCAGCCTGTTTGCACAAAACCATCTGTTAAATCAGACGTGTCCTCATCAACAATAACTCTGCCCAAATTCTTTTTCAGTCTTCTGTCTGGACTGCAGCAGTTTCCTCCAGCCCCCAGCTGATCCAGATGTAGTCTCCCTCACTTTTTAGCTGCTAATTTCAAATCCAAAAATCTGGCACTGGCATGCTAGACTACACAGCAATCCACAAAAAACGGTTCATCTTTTCATATACTTAGACTTCTGTTCTCTCCACCAACAGGGTCAATACTCCACTCACTCTGAGCTCTTCACAGCAGGATCGCACATTATCTTCCGTTGTGGACTCAAAGTCAAATTATCAAGCACTACTATCATACGTCACCTTACAAGTATCACACTCAAGCTGTCAAAAAAAGACTACTTTCCAAAAATAGATCTGAAGTGACTGATTACAATCAGTGTAATTAACAGTGGTTAAGTGTTAATTTATTGGTTAAGGGTTAAGTTACAGAGTAAAAATTGTTTCTCAAAGATACATAAGATTGATGTTCTAGTTTAATCCTTATCTTGAAACCTAGAGCTGAGAGAATGATTGCCTGTTATGTTTTAAAAAGAGTAACTTTTCTGGTAAGTTAGGGGTCAGGAAAACACACAATGGACAATGACTCAAAGGATAATCACAGGTATTATGAGTACAAATGTTAGGCATGTGACCTTTGCTGTTGAAAGGAATGCTTCATGTTTAGAAATGTAGAGTGGCACTTAATTACAAATTTTTCTTTGTAAAGTAAATCTGAGTGGATCCAGTTGTTGGTGTTACTTGCAGCATTCTCTAGGGGCAGCAAAAACATTTTACTATTTACAGGCATCAGCACACTCAAATGAATGGGCCAGTCAATTCATAGATGTTATTGGTTGTTCAATGGAAATGAATAAATATCTGTACTTTAAAGAAGGTGAACAGAGAGTAGGAAAAAACGTTAGTGGATTCTGTCAGTGCTAAAATAAAAGAATGCTCTCTTCTCTCTCTTTACTCTTCTTTGAGCCGGAGACCAATCAAGATGTGTGCTCTAACGTTTGACCCTTACACTTGATTTCCATTTTTATGGCAAAGTTACAGATTAGCAGCCATTAATGCTGTTGTGTGTGCTCCAGGCAGTAGTCAAGACTGCCTAAACCGAGACCAGAGTTTATCGAGACCGAGACAAGACCAAGACTTTTAGGGGCTGAGACAAGTCGAGACCAAGACAGAGGGAGGGCAAGACCGAGTCAAGACCAAGACCAGTTCCCCACATTACATGACACACAATAAAATGTGGAACGAGATCATAGGTACTTCTCAAATTGAGAAGTATATGGTCAGACCTAACACTTGATGCCAAACAGTGGATCACTTCACAAATCTGAGGTAGAGCATTCAAAACTATTATGATAAAAAGAAATTTCAACAAAAATGAACGAAAAGAAAAACAAATAGCTAAATGTTATTACGAAGATTTTGCTGACATATCTTATTGCTCCCAGACAGCCACATCTTCTCCTGTCTTCCATTTACTTTCTTGGGGTGCGTGTGAAGGGGGGCGGGGAGGGGTGACAGCCGTTAACAGTAACAATACATTTTTAATTAAGGTTATTGGTTACATTTGAAGCAATACGTTTTACCTCCAATCAAAGTTAGGTGGTGTTAACAAATAAATCAGACAATGCAAAAACTATTTATTGATATTCTTTATGTTATGGTCCAGAGTCGTCTATGTTTGAGACAAATGTGAATATTTCCTGGCCCAAAATCTTGACAGGTGGTCAGACAAACAGGACATTTATAGATGTTAACGTGAGCTCTGAGAACTTGTGATGGGAATTTTTCACTATTTTCCAGATCAAACGAGTAATCAAATAATCTTCATGTAGTTAGTTATAACTTATTTATTATATTATTATTATACCTGCAGTCTTATTTTCCATGAAATTATCATGTATCTAAAATGTTGTAACTTAAGCTGGCACGTTAAACCCACTCCAATCAAAATATGTTCATGACTTCTGACTGATGAATATGACCAAATTAGTAAGGAACCAAAGTGTGAGAGTGAAACTTTAGATTCAACAAAGGGATATCTCCTATTCTTTTAGTCATAGTGGATTTCTCATTCCATGACTTGTATGCACTACTACTGAAACACAATAAAAAAGGAAGACATTCACAGGATATTTAATATTGTGTGTTTAAATTATGTCACTTTCATATAAACCCTCTCAGTAACGCATAGAAACACATGCAGACTAACACAGGCTCACTAACACACACAGACACACACACAGATAAAAACACATGACCCCCTCTCTGCAACTATAGGTTCACCAAAGTGCAATATAAACAAATGAACAAAGGTTTGCACTGAATGTTTAAAGCCTTGGTTTGGATGTTTGTTCTGGAGATTCACATTATATAATTTAGCAATAAAACTCCATCATGTCAAAATGTGTCCTATTACTGTAGGCATACACTGGTCATTATGACAAACAGAAAGATAAGCAATACATTAGCTATCCAGATCTAGACAAAACTAAAGCATATTAAGAGGGACTCTTACTCTTGCCAGAGACATATCTCACAACACAACCCCCAAGGAGAACAGGTTTATAGGAAAACATAAAAAAAGCACAGAGAGTACGCTTTCAGAATGTCTCGATACCTCTGTGTTTTCCAAACCAAACTGAAAAAAACACTCTTGTAAAGGTCACTTATATGCTAAAAATACTACACTCGGAAAAAGAAGGAATCAGACATCAGCTGTAGACAATATATAATATATTAATTTTCTCTATAATGGCAGACTTTTAGTCATGATTCTTAACATACTAACATGCCTCTATCTAATGTGTTGCTGTTACTTCAGCTATGTTTCTCATTATTGTTAGTAATTAAAATGTAATTACAGATGATTGTTTGGAGATGCTATAAAAGGTAAACGATGTCAGAGAAATCTGTTTTTCCACAAGCTGATATCTGCCTGTTGGAGGAAGGCCAAAGCACTCAGCAGTATAACTTAGTGTGAAGACTAAAAGGACATTTCACAGACTAAGGGGTCCAACAACAACTCAGCTGTTTAAGAACTTCATGCAAGCACTGAAATTTATGAGAATGGTGAAATGGACTAGTTGTTACTGGCACAATACCTCTACAACACAAATAAAATGTGTTTAATATTTAACAGTATCTGGTGTTACACAAAGATAACACCAGATAGAATATTCAAATAAAGACCGCGTCGGTCACGACATTATGGGAACGCCTCTGGGCGTGGCAGGGCTGAACTATGAATGAAACTACTCCAATCCTATTGGTGTTGCTAGAACGGTAGCGTGTGACGGCGTAACCGGAGGCGTCACAGGACACATTAGCTTTTTTCTATTCAGCATGATATCTCCGAGGGCGTCGGGACAGCTGAGGCCTTTTTCTGGTCCTCGTCTGCTGACTCCGCCTCCTCTCTTCCCCGTTCGGGGGCCCGTTTCTCGGCTTCTCCCGCCCGAGGTATGAGGAGAGGCTTGCACAGTCTGATTCTGAGGAGCTAGACGTGCTTAGCATCATGGAGGATGACTTCCGGGAGCCAGGCCTACGTCATCAGTCCGCGCCCAGCTATGAGAGGCGGGGCAGGAGCCGCGGGCCGGCAGTAACCTCAATGAGCTTTTCTGCAGCCCGAGCGCCACCCCCGCGTCGATCCTCGCCATTCTTCCTGATTTACACAATGAGTTGTGTAAATCGTGGAACAGAACAAAAAAAAAGAAAAAACAAAAGAGCTGCTCTGCACGGCTGACTGCGTCCCCTCTGCTGGACTACAGCAGCGTAACAGAAACTAAGTAGCACGGCTTTGGAACGATGCCTCAGGTGGAGGAAGCGCTCGCGAGCTATCTTTCTCCCACCCTCGCTTCATTCCTTCAGACGCCGGCGCTCCCCACCAAGCCGTGTCGGATGACATCCGCTTTGGTGGGCAAGGCCTACATGGCAGCTTCATCTCTCTTCAGCGAGATGAAGAGAGATGAGCTCAGCCCTCGTCTAGCTCCTACGGCCGGAGCCAGAAGCGAAGCGTCGCTTCCCGTAGTCCCTCTCAACAAACCTGGGATGCAAGGCGACGCTCTCAGCCCCCGTCATTCAGTCTCGGCGGGCCTGAGGTTTCGAGTAGGGGGGACCACCACCACCACCCCCCCGAGAGAGACTGACCGAGGTCCCCATCCCTCATGGCGGCTCAGGCAACAGGCTCTGTTTTCCCGCCGTCTTCACACTCGGGACATGCTAGCCGCCAGCGAGCTCTCACCAGTCTGCCCGCCTCGAGGGGTTGCAGCTGGAAAACGATCGGGCTCACACAGCGTGGGTCGCCGGCGAGTTTTCCCTGAAGCAGACCTGCTGTCGAGACAGGGGGTGAGGCCCGGGGAATGGAGACTCCACCCTGAGGTGGTGGAGTTATTAGGCGAAAAGTTCGGCCCCATAGACGTGGACTTAATTGCGTCTCGAGAGACTACGCACTGTCCCCTGTGGTTCTCCCTCTCGCCCCCAGCCCCGCTAGGGCTGGATGCCATGGTGCAGACGTGGCCGAGGCTGCGTCTGTATGCTCTTCCCCCAGTTGCTCAGCCCCAGGGGGTTCTGGAGGGGGTCCGTCACGACGGTGTCAGCCTACTGTCAGTAGCCCCGTGTCTGGCCGGCCCGAGTGTGGTTTTCGGACATAATATCGCTCCTAGAGGGCCTGCCCTGGCAGGTCCCTCTGAGGAGAGACCTGCTGTCCCAGGCGGAGGACCGGGCCTTTCACCCGCACCCCGTCCTGTGGCAGCTATGGGTCTGGCCCCTGGTGGGGCGCAGTTCCTAGAGGCAGGCCTGACGACAGGAGCAGTCGAGATGCTGCTCAGCTCCAGATCCCCGTCCACGAGAAGGATGTACGGCCTGAAGTGGAATGTGTTAAAATGCCACCTGGTGTAGAGAGCGGGCGGTGGACCCAGTTACCTGCTCGGTAATTATGATACTGGAGTTCTCCAGCACCGTTTCTCCGTGGGCCTCTCCCCGTCCACGCTCAAAGTATATGTGGCTGCCAGTGCAGCATTTCACGCCCCTCTGAGTGATGCGCCCTTGGGGAGGCTTCCACTGGTCGTGCGCTTCCTCCGTGGAGCCCGGAGGACCCGTGACTCGTTCAAGGGTTCCCACCTGGGACCTGGCAGTGGTTCTCGAAGCGCTGGCTGAGGCCCCCTTCGAACCCCTGGAGTCGGCTGAGGCCAAGCACCTGACCCTTAAGATGGCCTTTCTCCTCGCTATCACCTCTCTGAGGAGGGTGGGGGATCTCCAGGCACTTTCGGTTTCTCCCCGATGCCTGGAGTTTGCCCCGGGGAGGGTCAGGGCCATCCTGCTATGTTCCTAAGGTTCCGGCCAGATTGGCAGGGTCCACGTTGCTGAAGGCGTTTCATCCCCCACCTCATGTGACGGCGGAGGACGGGAGACTTCATCTGCTCTGCCCTGTCAGAGCTCTGAGTATTTACACTCTGAGGTCTTCCTGGTGGAGGAAAGCAGACCAGTTGCTGGTGTGTTTCAGGTCCCCCAAGGCTGGGCTCCCCGCTTCTAAACACATCAGCAACTGGATCGTTCAGACTATTTCCCTGGCCTATCAGGTGCGCGATTTGCCTACATCTATGGCAGTAAGGGCGCACTCTACTCGAGGCATGGCGGCTTCTAGGGCCCTCCTCGCAGGGGCATCGCTCCAGGATTTGTGTGATGCGGCTGGCTGGGCCACCCCTCACACTTTCATCCGGTTTTACAGTCTGGACCTTCCTTCTGCACCCGGCACCCGTGCGCTCTCCTCCTAGTCGTGCCATCAGGTTCTGCACGCTGGGGGCAGGCGGGGTTTCGGCGCGGCCTAAGTGGGTATCTCGTTCCCATAGTGTCGTCACCGACGCAGTGTCTCGTTCCCCTTCTCGGGGAACAAGGGTTACATACGTAACCCGAGACGTTTCCTACCGACACACACCTTACAACATGGTTCACATGCACCTTAGAATTTCTAAACCAGTTGCTACTTGAGGATTCACTCGAAAAAACTGGGTGTTTGCAAGCTACATTAATATATTTTTTGCCAATAAGAGACAGAAGAACCACACAGCCCAGATTTGGCTACCACTGCAGAAAACAATAGCTATCTTCCACATCCAGCAGACACAAAGCGACATCAACTCATTGGAATCTATAAAACCAAAACTGTGACCTTAATGAGCCAAAAAGAGCTGCCCATGCAACAATTTCTCTGTGGGTTATTTGCTAAAAGCAACCCCTTTCACATTACATCTGACTGACACACTAAAAACAGTGTTTTTGCCCTAGTCACGAATCCTCTACTTACTGGATGGCCTAACTCTGCTGAAGTCCTGAGCGTCCAAGGCGGCAGTACTAAAAACTAAATGCTGCTAAACAGACAGAAATAGTATCTAATTCATATGATAGCCTGGGAAACAAAATACTAATGCACATCTAGACGATAATGTGGTAAATGAAAAGCAGGGAAGAAGCCACAAACAGAACAACTGGAAGGGAAAATAATGTTATAGAGGCATGGTATTACAAAAAGAAAGACAGGTCAGATTAGGACACAGGATATAACTTCTTCTGCAAAGTAAAAACAATTTAGTTAGTGACAAATATCCTCTTGAATAAAATCCTGTCTCTTACATTTAAAATGAATTGCTATCTGCAATGCTGTTTCTGTCTCTATCAAGGGTGAGTGCATATATGTGTCTCCCCAGAGAAATAATGGCGCCCCACTTGATGACTAACATGGTACATTAACATAACCTATTGGTTAATGACTGTTTGAACTCAGTGTTCAGGGCCGTGACAGTCACACAGCTTTGGTAACATACCTCTTGGTAAGGCCCCTCATTTAAAACAAACCAGCAGTCTGGATTGAAAATTGTGCAAATGCTTCGCTCAATTTAATGTCACAAATTCACAACTCTGCTTTTAATTCTTGCCCTTTTGTTTTCATTTTCTCTCTTGTGACACAATTGTGAAAGGAAGGCCTTGTAAATATGGAAAAAAAAACTAAGTGGAAGAATATGCTGTCAGATCATGTAGCAACAGAATATAGTTACAAGTTAAAGGAAACTGTTGCTGCTAGTTATACACAAGTCTTTTATCAAGGTTACTATAGTCTATTAAAGGAATATTTCAACATTTTGAGAACTCTCACTTTCTTGCAAAAAGATCATGAGAAGATTGATACCACTCTCTTATTTGTACAGCACGTATGTACAATATGAAGCTACATCCAGCAGCCGGTTAGCTTAGGTTAGCATTAAGACTGAAAAAATTGGGAACAACTAACCTGGCTATGTCCAAAGTTAACAAAATCGGTCTATTAGTGCCTCTACAACTCACAAACTAACACATAATATCTTATTTGTTTGATGGGTTTTCTATGTTTTGTGTAACATTTGGACAGAACCAAACTAGCTTTCTCCAGTTTTTATGCTAAGCCACACTAATTGCCACCCAGCTCCAGCTTCATATTTAACGTACATCTGTGAGAGGGGTATCAATCTTTTAATCTATCTCTTGGCAAACAAAGCAAATAAGTGTATTTACCAAAAATGCACAACTATTTCTTTAGAACAGCTGCTCCAGAAAAAAAATCATATTATAAAAATATATTAATTATGTTCTGTTCAAAAAGCCTCTCACAGTGACTGCATGTACCAGTGTGGCTTGGGTCTGAGGTTCACAACAGTGAGCTCACACTAACAGCCCAAATCAAAAACAGAAAACAAGTGTTTCTCCCTGGCTGACCAATATGTAGCCATATAGAGAACGAAATCCTGTTATAATACATGGCAACTGAACAATGGCTACTTTTTGTGTGGCTGAAAAAGGCTACTTGCAAGAAAGACCGCTTGCCATTTAGCTCTGCTATCTATCTGCTGTTAGCAGCTACACTGGCAATGTACAGCACTCCTGCTGTGTTGGCAAGTACAACAAAACCATCAGTTTTTCAATGAGACTCAATGCAGCAAAGCACTTCATGTTGGCTCAGCTTTAGCAGACAGCTGGAGTCAAGATATTACCAGTCGGCTATAACAGGGGCAGCCCGGGCCTCCGCCTCTCTTTGTTGTGTTTCCTTAGTGGTGTACAGGCTCAGGCAAATCGGATTTGACTCTGAGCACATGTTATAAAATGTAAAGTAATCCATAATGAAATCTATCTGCTTTTATGTCACATTTTGAGTTTTCATTTATATAAACGTTCACTTAAAAGCTGAGGACAAGTGCAGAGGTGTGTGTGATGTCTCTAATACTGACACCTCAGGAAATTATACAGAGCACGGCTGTCTGTGGCCTGTTACAGTAAACCGCCATCAGCGCTTCCATGTGTTTCTAACTCAAACCATTCCACTGGACACAAGCCAGATATTACCAATCCTCTTCTAACACTGAGGTTACTGTGAAAGCGTGCAACATCCCCCTCAGGGAAATGTTAAAAGAATCTTAAAGGGATTATTAATAATTTAATTCCTTTGTTATTATTCACAGATTTCACAGCTCATTACGATAACAGTGTACATAAATCTGCTAAAAAATACACACTACTACATGAATCGTCATACTATGTAAAATAAGTAAATGTAAAAATTGGTATGAAAAATGGATTTTAAGAAGACTGGTCCCTGAAGAAGTGGCCTCCTGAAAGGTGAACTAAAATCAACAGTAGTTTATGACAGGTTATTTGCCTTTAAAAAAGGAATATCTTTCATCCCAATGTAGAAATGTAAGGTTGACTCCAACAACATTCATAAAAGATTTAGATGTAAAAAGCAGATGTTCTTTTTTTTCCTCAGCTAAAATCTTTCAGTAGTAGTCTACCTCCTCCTGATGATTTAACAAGAAATATATCAAGTACTGTGAAAAGGGGCTCTAAATTTAAAACAGAGGTCTCAATCTACTCAAGCCATTTGACAATAGGGCTTCAAGCCGGCGTGTAAGACAGAAATCAATAAAGTAAATTTACTGAGAGGCTAGAAAAGGCCTACCAGCAATCACACAGCATTAATTAGAAGTGTGATATTTATTTCCTACATGGTCTGTTTTGTCATGTATGTTTGACCAGTAAATATGGGCTGGATTCTTCTACATCCCATGTTTTTAGCCAAGCTAGCACCATCCACTTTGGCCTAGACTGAAATATCTCAACCACTATTGGATGGACTGGCGATCAATTCTGTAGGCAATCATGGTCTTCAGATAATGAATTCTACTGACTTTGGTGATCCACTGACTTTTCCTCTAGAGCCACCAACAGGTCAAATGTTTCACTTATCCTGTGAAATATCAACATTTACTTGATGGATTGGCACAAAATTTTGTATAGATGTTCATGGTTCCCAGACAATGTATATTAATGACTTTGGTGACGCCCTGGCCTTTTCTCTAATGCCACCACGAGGCTGACATTTGTGATTTTAAGTCAAATGTCTACAACTATTGTCAACAGATAGCCATGTAATTTGGTACAGAAATTCATGTCCCACAGAAGATGAATTGTAATAACTTTGGTAATCCCCTTACTTTTATTTAGCAACATCATCAGGTGAAAAATCCCATCCTTTTGACACATACAACTTTAAAATACCAGCAAAACTACTGACATTCCCATCAGCCTCTGCTGTACTGTTTAGTGCTAATTAACAAATTTTAGAATGCTAACACGCTAAGTAATGATGATGAGAGGGGAAACATTATACCTGAAGCACAGAGCTGTTAGTCAGGCTATAGACTCTTAGTCATGTTGTTCTGTTTTGGCTTGCCTTTTAAGCAATGTGATCCATCTTTAGTTCAGTATAGTTGTTCATTCTGCGAAGTGACGCTAATTTAAAGCTAATTTAATTGTAATTAGACTGACCAGATATGCATTAAATGTAGGATATCTGATGATGTAGTTGTGTCATGCCGCGGACTATTATGTCTACATGTGTGGAAGTTATTGTATTGTATTTCTCTTTGTACCTATCTGTCTATCTATCTATCTATCTATCTATCTATCTATCTGAGATTTTGTAGTTTTCCTGTTATTTTAATACTTGAAAGGAGTGAAAGTAATATTCTGTTCAGGGACTGGACATAAAAATAATGCTTATTAATGTGCATGTTTCCTTAGAAATAAAACATATCCAGCCTTCTTGAATGGAGATAGGTGGGCAAGATGAGAAGATTAATGAGTAAATTAAGCAGACTGGCATGATGTAGCTCTACAACTGCAGTATAACATGTCTTGACAGGTGGGAAAAGAAGACTGATTGTGGTGGTAGGGGTGAACACTGTGAAACTGAATTACAACTGACACAAAAATTGAAATTCAGCAGCATACAAGCAAAATTCTCAATGGAAGGGGCAACATCTGTGCTGTCAAAAACCACCAAACATGAAGCCCCTTTTCCAAAATGTGTTATTAGCATTGAATGCTGCAGCTGTTTAACATGACTGGTTTATGGAGGTGTATCCACTGGTGCACTTCAACATTTCTTTTGGCTAGCTAGCTTCAGTACTGATAAATTAGCTACTTATTCTTTTCACTAATGGAAGAATAAATTAAGGCTTCAAGCGGCCCAATGATGAATAACAATTAGCCATGAAAAAATGCACATTGAGTTTAAACACACACCCAATTGCTTTCAGTTAGCTAATTAACTTGTCAAGAAGTTCCTGTGCCACAGTTAAGGGGCATACAAATACAGTTTTTAAGCACAGTGCTGCTATATTATCATTTTAACATGTACCTTTTTTCTGGGTTGAATGTAATAACATGTTGAATACAACACAGTCTTGGATATACAGAGCAGAGACATCTAGGCAGAAAAACCACAGCCTGTTGCTTACATATCACCACATCGCTTAACCATTGCAAAACCACAGCCATGACCAGAGCGTGACCACACTACAGTTCTCCACGGAAAGAAACAGATGGTTGAATGAGCATCAGCCAAAAGAAACAAGAGGAGTGAGATTTTAAGAAACCAAAATATCAAAAAAAAAAAAAAAAAGGTTGTTACATTAGAGATGCAGAGAAGGAAAAATGTGATCTGGAAATGTTAAACGTGAAACAGACGACAAGAGGTCTCAAAGATCACCAAATAAATCTTGTAAACTTTAGGATCTACTACCAATCAGCATGTAGTTAAAACTGCCATTTAAGGCCAGAACATGCAACGATATCTAAATGTTTTACATAGTGAACACCAACAGTTATTCATCAATGAACAATGAACACAGTTGCCAATTTCTTATAACTGCTTCTATGTTAACATACATGCACTTAGGCCAAATGAAAGTACTCTGATTTGCAGTTACACTAAAGGGGAAAAGAGTCTAGGTGGATGTCTTGTAGTTCTATATTTAATCTATGATAATAATACAATTTAATTTCTCAATTCTATCAGTTGCATTTCAGCTGGTAACTTACATCAGCTCCACAGCCTGTACATGCCTTTGAAGATGTGGAGGCTTTGACAGAGGGAGTACATCCATCACCATTTACAGCCTGTCCTACTGTATAATGCTAAAGTATGTGTACTTTGGGCAATACGTCAAAATCATCCAAACAACAGTTGTCAGACAAACCCAGACTTCAGGAGATTTCATGAAGCAAGAACTCCGAAAGTCATGATCTTTCCGGTAAAGGCATGTTTTGTATTACGGCCTTTTTTCAAATGGAAACAGATGAGGAACCAAATCAAATTACACACTGTCCAGTAATACTGAAAATGTTTAAATTATAAGTCTGATTAAGTATATGTTTCTAATTACTCATCGAAAGAAACATCAAAGAAAGAAAGAAATGATTTGTAAGTGAGGAATTTAAGGATGTGGGGCTCATTAATTCATTAAGTGCTATGCATAGAGGACATAAGAGAGGAGAGAGAGGGAGAGAGGATGTTTGCTGCTGCTTGTGCTCTACATCCGTCACTAAGGAATGCTCCTTAACACTAACATGTCCTCCCCTGCTCCCACTATGATAACTTACACTCCACTGGATTTTCCTCAGTGCATTTAAGGAACAGGATGGGGATTCGTCCTTTACCTAATAGGGTATATCACCACTTCAGCTGAATAGTTGACAAAACTGTGGCTTAGAAACTCTTTCTAAATCTAAAATCAAATAATAAAGATAAGCTATTAAAATGTTTTGTAAAATATCACCACCTACGGGAGCAAAGATGAATGACAAAATGTAAATCAAACCTGCCTCCACCTTCCACTCACAACCCAGTTCACGCGTGACTGTGAGAACTTCCAACAGCACACTAATATATTTAATGACAGGACCTCCAGAAATGACTCATGACCAATTGGCTCGACTTCTATAACAATAATTCAAAAATTCTAAAAATGGTGCAAAGTGCGACACCATTAAAGTGACACACAATAATGGCTGCCTTTAGGGTGTATGTGGTATGAATTTTTAACATCAACATTAATAATATTTCCTCAGGACAGGAAAACAGACTCAAGTGAACAATAATTAATGTGTCTGAACACAGGCATTTGTACAAAAACAATACTTCCCCCCCCTCTTCCCTCTACTCGCTGCATAACAGTAACATATAAAAGTTTTGTGGGTATATTTTAAAATGCTAATATTCTTAAGTCCTGTGTATTTTTATTTTGCATTGTTAAGTACTGTGTGGGTGCTTTATAATATCCTCTACAATAGGAACATAAATTACACCAGGCACCTAAATTTAATTCTTCTATTTAACATGAGTGCACAAATTCCTGCAATCATCATTTCTTAACAATCATTATGTTCAAATGTTATAACATATAATAACAGTTGGAGCATCAAGCAACAAACATACAGGTTGGTCTTGTTAAAGGAAGAATAAATATAAATAAAAATAAATAATGACCAAGGTCTTCGCTTGAAGTCACGTTGTATTTCAAATTTGAAGTCTATAGGCCCAGAACTGCACATGCAGGTGCAACTAATCTCACCTTGCAGGGAATTGCAGGGAAAAGTGGGACATGCACATTAGCACACAGGCAAATAATCAATCAAAAGTGTCAATGATTAAAAATATCCAAACAAAGTAATGCACACAAGAACTCGGTTGTAACAATTCCGCCTGTTAGGCAGTAGTAGTTGATGCTTTAAAGAAGTTTTATAGGCACACCAAATAACAATGGGCTGATTAATGGAGAGGCAAACATCCCACGAGAAAAGCCTATGGTTGACCTACTAGTGAAGGTAGAGCTATGAGATACTGTGCAGTAAACTCGGGTTATTGCTGCCAGTAGGATAGGAGCAGAGAAGCTGCTTACATGAAAGTTGAAAAGCTCCGGATGCATTGGATGCTTGTGGACAAAGCTACACAAACTGAACTTGGTGGTTTTATGGAGCCTTGGGGGCTCCAACTGTAGGGATTTCATGTGGCCTGTAAATAAAATGAGCTGAATTTACAATGGATGAACAGATTTGAACTTCACCCATTCTTTTATACTGTTGTCTGACCTACAGAGAAGATAATACGTTGGAAAAAGGACTATTCTCCCAAGAAGTTGTTTCAGTAGGTGACTCAGAACCAACATATGTTAAGCCTTCTAGCAGCCTTAAGTGCAATTTATACTTCTGCGTCAAATCGACGCCGTAGGTGATGGCGTAGGCTACGGGGCTACGCAGAGGCTAAGCCGTTGCCTGACGTGCACCTCCTCAAAAATGAAGACGGGTCCAGCTGCAGCCCGCAGACAAACCATAGACTGTATATAAAAACCAGACAAATGTGACGGAAGTTGAACTTCCATATATGGGTTGTCCCAGAAGCCACCGCGCACAAAACGTGATGACATTTATCTCGACTGCTCGGCCCACGCATAGTTGTTAAATAAAAAAAAGCCGTTAAAAAGAGGTGTCAAGTGTCAACGTAGTAATCAGTGTACGTTATGTGTTAATATTTACTATACTATACTTATATATTATTAATATAGTATATGTATACTATAATTCCCAACCAGGGTATGTGCCTAAAGTTATTGATTATACGCATGTCGACCGGTTAACACTACAGCGGCGCACATCGGCCTTTCAGCAGAAAGGGTTATCCTCCATTGTGTTTATGTGCAGCCTCCGGTAACGTTACTGCAACACCCATCGGCATCGTGGTCGGCACTTACGGAGCTTCTCAACTCCGAAAACGTTTGAACACATTTTCAATTTGCTGCCAATTTTCGTAAAACTGCCGATATTCGAAATCTACACAGTTGATTTCTCGCTTAAAAACTTTTCAGAAGTGTATTTAAAGTTCTGTTGTTGGCCTCTAAAGAATAAAACGGTTTGCATTAGGATCTATCATGTACATAAGCCGAGATAAACGTCATCAGGTTTTGTGCGCGGTGTCTTCTGGGACAAACCATATTTGGAAGTTCAACTTCCGTCACGTTTTTCTGCGGTCTGTGGTCTACAGCTGGATATACTTGCAAAAATTTAACTACACATCGAGTCGACGCGGACTGTAAGCTCTGTGATTGGTCGGCTGGGTAGCCTCGCAATGCCTCCGAGCTGACCGGAAGTACCCCGCTCTTTGAAGTAACATTTACTAGCCGCCAAAACGGCGGCTGTAACACAGTGAATCAATATATTTGACCGTCGCAACCCGAGCGGTATGACTCGTTTCACTATCAGAATGTGATCCATTCGGGCGGTAACAATTGAAAAGGCTACACCAGCCGCACGTTTATAATTTTACCCCCATTTACGTTAGCAGAGCGCTAAACCGGAGGTTAGCCTGCTCAGCCAGCAAAAGTCAACACAGTGGACGCTGTAGCGCTACTGCCGACTAGCGTTTGGGGGCTAATCACAATTAAATGAAATAAACATTTGAAATATATCAGTCTGTGTGGAATGAATGTATACATTATACAAGTTTCACTTTTTAAATGGAATTACTGAAAAAAATCAACTTTTTGATGATATTCTAATTATATGACCAGCACTTGTATAAATGCATGGCTACGTGCGTAGCCTACGGCGTAGGTACACACGTAGACCCTACGCAGGAGTATAAATGGGCCTTTAGTAGTAATTATGACTCTTGTCCGATGAACAAAAAACGGGACTATGACATAGGAGACGGCTGTTTTGTTTCCTGTTGACTACCAACAGTGGTTTCTTTTTCCCATGACGGTAGGCGTTCCATGACCTTGAACAAGTGGTTGTTATCGTAACCATGATGATCTTAACAAAGTAGTTCTTTTAACCCAAACCATGCTCTTTCCCTAACTCTAAAAAAGTTGTGTTCATGCCCCAACTGTACCAAACCATAATCATTATGTTGTCAGATCTTAAAACCAATTCCTTTTGCCAATGGTGATTTGTAACGGTTTTGGAAGGCACAGAAAAATGCTGTTGTGCTGCCAATAAATGTGCCAGCTCAGAAACCTTTTGTTTTTCATTCAGCAGTGCAGTTGCAAAGATATTTTGTTGTGCAATTTAGGAGACTTGTTGGAAGAGACGAGAGGGAAAAGTCAACATTTACCTTCACTGACTTAGCTTATTTTTTCCTGCTCCCGAGTCATCAAACTGATCCATTTGGGAGAATGATTCAATCGCAGACATATAGCACTGTGAGCAGGAAGACTTTGCACGTGGTAAAGTTGCTGTCATGTTTAAGAGTCAAAGACCAAAACAAACAGAGAAAGAAAATCCAACAAGTCAGTTCCCCCATCAGTATTTCATTATATTTTAAATCAGACAGACAAGGATCATTAGCTTAATCCGACAGCCGATCTCCTTGACTGGGCCTTTAGATCCTTTACAGCTGTCATTAAAGAGCAATAGCAAATGTTCATGTCAACTCCTTGAACCCACAGTACAATCACTGTAATACAGCAGTCTACTTCAGTTAACAGGCTACATATCCTCTTTCTGAATATTGATAGAAAACAGATGTCAATGTCTATTCTTTGACAGGATATTATGTGTTATATCAGGGATTTGGTTTATGATGAATTATGTGACATATCAGACCAGGATTATGGTTGTGTTGGTTATTTAGCACATGTATTATGTAGTTTGTAAAAGCAAGAGTTTATTGCTTTTTAATACCAGAGCTGCTTGTGTAATGTAATGCTGTACATTATACTAGTACTTTCATTCTTACTTTTTACAGGCACGGTAAATCATTTTAGGCATTTGTGATTGGCATGATTTTCAGTTGTGTTATCTGATTCTGAATCTACTGAGGTTAATTCCGGTAAACTCAATGGGCTGTTGAGAAACTCCTTGGACTTACTCCATGCTCCTTCCTCAGTCAACTTATTTACTTTATCATGATGCATTTTTGTCTTTTCAACATCTAAACTGCAATAGCTTATAATGATGTCACTCCTAAAAATAATCTGCAGTTTAACTCAAATCTAAAAAATGTTTTGGAAGTCCAGATGTGGTTTAATAGATGAAAAAATAATACAACTGCTTTGGCACTTGGTCTGTCTTTTTGGAAACCCTTGAGTGGAACTCACTGGAACAACAGCTTCAGCAAATGTATTATTGGTATGCTGTTTTGCTTTACTGCTATCTTACAAAATCTTGACACAAACTATGCTGCTGCTCTTTTTTTTTTCTGTCCAAAGAATTAGACAAGACTTGACAAGTATACTTATAAAGTCTACTAACTGGTTCTCTGACGCATATCCAGTAGCACACATGAGGTGGTTGATAATTGGGTTTGTTTGTCTACAGAGAATGTCTGAGACTGAGAGTAATCATTTTAAATTGCCTAATATTTTCCAACTCCTTCATGTGTAGTTCAGTTTCCCTGCAGAGGGTTTTTATTCTCTCATCCTAGAATAATCACTGTGTGCTTAATGACTAATTAAACTGTGTTGAGATAATTGTACATGTGTAATTTCACCTAGAACTTCAGTATGAGCTAAAATCTTCAACAATGTAGGAACATGTAAGTTTGACATCTATTTAAAAAGGACTCCAACATATAAAATTACTACTTTACAAAAGTGGATACGAGCCCATGGCTAAGTTGACATTCATTTAGGACATGGTGGCTTTCCACCAAGGAATTCTCCTGAAGAAAATTTATAGTATCAGAAATGTAGTAGTCCATAACTAACTGGGGCCTGCTGAACTCTTTAAGCTGTGGCACAATATATTCTTCATGGGGCTACGATCACTGGAGAGATGACAATATGGCAACAAAGAAACCCCAAGTGTATTTCTTGTGTTGAAAGCTATCTGAATTTAGAAATGGAACCAAAGTCCAGCAGAGAGGGTTATTCCAAGGTGCAGAATATATTTCAATGTAATGTAAAAAACAGATTTTAAAAACTAAGGAAACAAGAGAGACTTCTTGCCTTGTAGCCAAGCTGAATTATCAAACTGAAGTGATCATTTCTCTGGAACTGAGCTGCACTTCCCCCCCAAGCTGTGTTTAAATCTGGGAATCACAATATAAATCAATTACTCATTTTGCAGTCAATGGAAAATCAATCTAATTATTTCTGACACATTTCTGGGCCTTTTGATTCACTAGAATACAAGGCATGAAAGGAGCGAGTAAAATGAGAGAAGAAGGAATACCTCTGAAAAAATGCCAATGCATTTCTCTGGAATTAGGTGATGGGGACATTTACGGGACATAAACAATGCTGTTTGGACCAGCCAAGTGCATGAGAAGTATCATGGCTATCATGTATCACAAGGGGGCTGAAGAAATGTTATCCTCAGTTTCCTTACTGCGTAAACCAGAGTTTCCCCCTAAATTCCTGAGGAGAGAAGCAGGGATCAGAGGAGAGGAGGGGGAGAATGCAACAAAATGCTTAGTACCGCCAGAATTATTTGGAATAATAACAAAGCAACAATTACACATGCCACACATCAATTATGTGTAACTGTTGCAGCTGTAGAGTAGAAAGATTGTGTTCTGCTTCTTTTCCAGAGAAGCATTTTCTTTACAGAGTAGGTAAGGCCGACATCCTATATATAATAAATCAAGCCGATGTAATCGCTTTTTCATGTTCCCTCTTGTCACCTAAGAAAAGTTATAAACAAAGATTATTAATGCGTCTTGATCCTAAGATGGTTAACACATTGGATCTGGCTCTCATCTTGGATTTCCAGACATGTCGTATGATACTTAATTTTAAGCAGCTAAAAAGAAAGACATTAAAACAACAAAATAATTCATCTTTAGTACAAAAACCCTACATCCTCTCATAAATAGCTGTTCTGTCATTATCTACTGCCAACTGATAAAGTGATTTAGCCTAAAGTAGTTCAAGAAAGCTCAAAGATTTGCTATTTGCTAACAGGCGCTGTCAGGAATATTCTCCCTAGGGGGTCTGTATTACAAAGCAGGATTACAAAGTTAGCTGGATAACTGCTGAGTAAATTCTGGAAACCCCTAAAATCTGCAAAATGGAAATAAAAATCCTCTTCTGGGTTATACTCAGTGTATTTGTCACTATTCGTGCTTTGTCACATAAGCCACAGAAAGCAAATTCTCTGGACACAGAAACTGATGGGTTTAAGTTTTCAATAGCAGCAAGTGTGGTTTGGGAAAAAAAAAACACGATGAGGATAAAGAGGAGTGGCCGAACAAAGAAAAATAAAGATAGCCATCAATCGCAACAAAAACAAAACACCCAATATAAGCCATACTGCTGCCAATACTGACTACAAACTGATCACTAGGAGGTATACTGCAAAAACACAGCAGCTGTGACCGCTTAGCACTAAAGGTATTGCCAAATTGGAACAGCACACACCTTATGAGTATAATCAAACCCTCCATTGGTTTTTAGTAAAGCATTTATGTTTCAGTCACAGGCTTTTCACAATTTAAGTGCATCTTCTGGAACAAAAACCCCTGCACAACCTTTCTTATAAGCCAGGCATATTTAACTTCACAGCCTATAAAAATAGAAATATAAGCATATATTATAAAGCCTGAAAATTCTGAACTGTGAGACACTATAGCATAAACACAAATTAAGGAACCCAAATATAACAATCTCCTTATAAAATAACCCAGAAAGACAGTGAGAGAAGAATGTGCCTGCACTGACAGTGAGACAGATTTGGTCAGAGTCAACTGAGGCCCTGGTACTTCTCTTGTACTGTGACATATGCTCTCTTGGTCTCTGCTGTCTCCCCTGGTGCTGTTTCACAATATGATAAATGCTCCAAAGATGAGTATTAAACTGTGCACACATTGGAATGGACATGAATTCCAATGCTTTTAATATGTTTGACATCTAGCTTCTGATCTAACTCCAGGCAAGAAAGCAAATAAGCTTATTTCCAAAAATGCGGTAGTATTCCTTTAAAAAGCTAAACTAAATAAATGCTATTTGTCTTCACATTCATAATTATTTATTTGTAATGTACAGTATTTTGATTTCTATTGTTAGATGGTAAAAACTGAATTGTTAAATTAACCAAATTAACATATAAGAATAATACGATTTTAAAAAACAAAATCCAGGGTGATGATCGCATGAATTAACTGTTCAGTGAGATTTTACACATCCTTACAACTGTCCAAAAAGAAAACTATGTATAAGTAAAATGTGGGATCTTTGGGCTATGGGGTTCCCATGGTATAGCATCAAACTGCTATAGCACTCCTATGTGTACAGTTCTGACAGCGTTCAAAATAATGTTCTGAGATTTGCAGACACTGATACTCTATAGAGCACCAAATGAATTCTGTAAGCCTATATTTTCCTTAATGCTGAATCTTGCCAACTTCAATCATACCTTATTGCTTTTGAACTACATCTCAGTCATGAAAATGCACAATTGCACAGGTTTATGACTGCAATTTGAATTAAAAATACAGTTTACAAATGCCACATTCATCTTATCACATTCAGATCATTAATCGGAATCTTTGGCACTACAATAAAACTTCTCATGTAACCATTACCGAGCTGATGGGCAGTCATCAGCTCACACCATGCAGGTGAACTGAAATGCACCCAGGACACATCTTGGCTCTTAGCTGAAACAGTTTTTCTTCTTTAAATAAACATCGTGGGAAACAACTCTGGCCGCAGCCAATAACCATAAACCAACATAATTATGTTAAGAATGTGTTTGAGATTTGAAGATCAAACAGGATGTCACTCTGCGTTTGATTCATGGCCAGCAGTTTGTCAAGTGATGCAGAGATGAAACCTTGCAAAGTCTACATTTGGAAGACTTCTCAGAGGAGATATTCCGCAATTTGGCATTTCTTTGGTTCTCGATATGCTTTCCCAGAAAAAGAAGATACAGAAATAGATTTTCTATGAATCAAGATCATTGACAAAATGATTGAAATAAGTTCCCTGAAGTTGCATGATTTTGTTTCCAAAGCAACAATACACCCATCTCATCAGCCTGAATCACAATGTGCATCGAAAAACAGCATTGCATTCCTGCAAAAGTGGATTAACAACCTAACCTGTTCTAACAACCTAATCCATAGCCTCTAACAGGAGTTTTGCTGCGAGGCAACGCTGTGTCCACTGTGTCTGTAAACTGTCATAATTAAAGCCAGTGTCAGAGCATAACAGGCCAATCTGGAGGCATGTGGATATTTAGATATGTTCTCTTAAAAGGTACAACGTGTGAGAACTAAGATGACTCTCCACCTGTTGAATTCATACATAAAAAATAGAGGGCAGCATATCCGCTCATAACTGCTGCTAACTGCTGTTAGATCATTAGCTGTGCATCTAACTTAGCAGTGAATAAAATGTGTTTTAGGATGACTTAATAAGGTATTTAGTTCACTGAAAGAGAGAAACTTGAATCACAAGGTGTATGGCTGAATTTTTCTGTATCGGACTCTCAACTCTCGAGGCAAAGTGGTTTGGAGGAGACAACATGGGCATGCTAACTTCAGTAGATATTTCTGCAACACAACGCATCAGTGGTTCTCAAACTTTTTCTGGTAAGCCCCCTCTTTAGAAGTTGAAAAAAATTCAAGCCACCCAACTCCAGCAAATGTGGATTTCATTTTTATCAATAACTCGGGGCCCCTGAAATAAAACAAAATATTCAGGTTAGCAAAATAGACCCATTTTTTTTTGTTTAAGCCACCACATGAATCACAGTCATACAACTTTAGATCTGCAATACATAGACGTCTATGATACAATGTCAGAACGATTACTTCTTCACATTGTGTCAATAATGTTAGTTAATTTTTTAAATATTTTAAACAAAAATTCTGGCCATATCTTACACATTGCACCTTTAAGTTCACAGATGATGATAAAGAGGGAAAATACTCATTGGCCCATTTCTCCACAGAAGTCCCTTTATTTCAACACATTAGATACATTATTACATAATAACTTTTTAAGGCTTATGATGTTTTGTAATATCCGTTATGATAAACTGCAGCCTTGCCAGGAAGCAGGCATCTTACAACTCTAACTATAAAAATAATAATTAAATAACATGCATGGAAAAAAAAAAAAGGTTTTAGTAAGTAAGTAAGATTTACATTTATCATTCAGTGCTATTATAAACTATTTTCCATTCCACTAACATTTCAACCAAGCACCATTCAAACAACTTTACTGCTTTGAAAAGTAGAAAAGTCTAATTTTATACCATTTGGAGCTAGCTACATTTTACAATCACTTTCGTAGACACACAACGCACTGGACTGCCAACCACATTAATCATTCTACTGTACCTGTAACATGTCGTAACTTCCCCAGTCGACTTCACACAGGGGTACTTTGTTGTAGAAATTTTATTTTCAGAGCACTCTCCACTGTGAAAGAAAATAGTTTGAGTAAGCATGTTTATCTCACGTCTCACGCAGGGAGTCATCGTGTCATTTAACATTGTCCTACAAATTACCCGTTACTGGCATCCTCTTCTTGGTAGGACCAAAGCAAACCTCCTGAGAAGTACATGCAGGTGAGGGTGAGCAGAAGAGGACTCCTGTTGTGTTTCAGTATCATCTCATCGGTCTAGTCACCTGGGTAATCCACACTTGTAATGATAACCTCCTCAGTGCTACAGCTTCAGAGCGTAAAGTGGTGTGGCACAACGGCAGACCCTCCCACTCGCCCCGTGCGTCTGGGTAGCCCATCAATGAACTGCTTTTCATTCTCGAGGTGTCACCGCGGAGGCACTAACTTTCTCCCTCCTCTGTACTTTTGACAGGTCACGTCAAGAACTTTTTAACCTTTGAATTTGTTTATTTTTGTTTTGTTTTTAGCTAAGACGTTAACTGAACCATAAACATGCATTTTGGTTCACAGTGTTTCTTCGCTAAAACTTTAATAACTGGTTGGAACAGAGGACAAACGCTCTCTTCGTCATTCACCCGACACAGGACCTCGTTATAGTACAACGCTCTATGTGCGTCATGACGTCTGCATCTTTGCTACCACCGTGCGGCTGTTACTGAAATAACAACTACTCAATAATAAATACAAAATATTTAAATAATTACACAAACACATGTATGTTCATCATCAATTAGATACAACTCTACTCGTTTGTGTGTTTCAGTTAATCTGACAAGTGGATGCTTATAAAGCCAACACATTAAAAATGCATTAGCAATATGAGCTCAAATACATTTCAAGTGATACATTTATTGTACCTCTATTTAAGGTTAGAATCATGCATTATTTATGAATTGATTTAAGAAGGATTTTTCTAAAATATTAAATACATTTTACACAAGAAGTTCAGTGGAGTACTATTTCTTATGTGGCTCTGGAGGGAGCTTTTCAATGGTTAGGCTAATAGAAATAGTCCTGATTATGTCTTCAAGGTTAATGAAATATATAATGAAAGCCTACCTAGTAGCATTATGAGAAGTGTAGTATTTTTGGAGATCCATATAAGGAATTAAAGTCAGGATGTTCATTTTTGACCAATCTTTTTTCAAATCCGTTCTTGGACAAGTCCAGCAAACTTTATAGAAGTGATTTTTTGATTATTGAATCAAATCTGATGATAATTAAATACGCATTTGAAATAAATAAACCTCACAAAATATTTTAAAATCATTTTTTCTTCACCAACGGTGATGTTGATCATGTGGCACGAAGAGACAACAGTACATAATATATACATAATAATAATATCAAGTTTACTTGTTTGCATAATTTCAATAAGGACAAGTCATTAGTCAAGTAAGATAGTGTAGCAATTATTTACATTTACTAATCTCAGACCACTGCCTTAAATCCTCCAGAGGGCAGCTTTCCTGTAGCTCCTTGTATGAGCAAAGCAGATTACTGTCTTTATTTACTGTGTCAAAACACTGGGGATTTATGGTGCAAAATGATGTATTTAAAGTACATTTATTTTTATGATATTTTATATCGTTTTCTTTTTTTTTTTCTTCTTTTTTAATTTCCTTTACTCTGCTTGATGTTGTTTGAATGTTCATTTGTATTGTATGTCTTGGTGAGCCAAAGAAAAATTTCCATCTTAGTGGACAATAAAGATTTATTCATTCATTCATTCATTCAAAATGTCAGCCATGTCATCAAAAACCCAGCTGAGCAGCATGCTTAAAGAGAAAGTTTGTGAAATAATTGAATATCTAAGGGCCTAGTCGCACAATATATCTAAACATTTGTAATCTAAAAATGAATTATCATGAATTAAAACAAGTCTAAATTTGAGTCCAGCTGTGGTGGAAGAAGTATTTAGCTCCTCTACTTAGCTACAAGTAGCAATAATATGGTGTAAAATAATTGAAGTATGAGTAAAGGTCTTGCGTTAAAACATTTGTCAGAGGTCGCACGCCTCTGGAGCAACTAGGAGTTAAGTGTCTTGCTTAGGTACAAAACACAGGTAGAATTATGAAGTAGCATAAAATTTAAGTACTTGAAGAAAGTACAAGTACCTCAGAATTGCACTTAATTATGTACTAAGGACTAAGTACTTACTTTCCACCACTTGATCCCAGTCAGCACTTTAACATGAAGCATGTCAACCAAGCAGTGTGCATCAGCAGAAACTCTCATGTGCTGTTAACCCAAATTCACCTCCTTATCTTGCTCATTCTTTGGGTCAAGTGATAAGGCAGTTACACTAATATGCTGGTGACTTTGAATGACCTTGACCTCTATGTGACCTCTACCAGCAGGCCTGATCTGAGCACAAACGCTGTTCCTGGCACCTGCAGAACCCAAGAGTTCTTCAGTTTCTTAGGAATGCAGTGTGGCATTACAGGGAGTTGGATAACAGAGCCACTGAGGAGCCTGTAAAGGATATTCCAGTGAAACAAGAGGACTTTGGTGTCACTTACAGCCACTATGGTAGCTTTTCAATCTGTGAGGTCATTCAGGTATGATTTAACTTTATTCAGAATATGCCATTTGTCAGAATGTCTATTCAGGGGAAATGTAATACAATAGTTCCTATTTCATGTTTTTTTTTTCTATTAAAGACTGGGAATCATGCCTCTTACAGTATCATTTTGCGGAAAATGACACCTTGAGCCTGCCTCAAAGGGCCTGCTCAAGCATGACCATTTCAGTTCAAGGGAAAGCAGTGTTGCAATGGTCTACTCGCTTCATTACAACAGAGCCTCTGTGGCTCAGCAACCACCTGAAGGTGCAGTTCAATTTCTGGCCACTTGATGGCCCTTTCATCCAAGAGATTCCCACCCCACCCCTCTTTCGCCACTATCGTCATCATTGCCCACAAAATGGATGACAGCTTTTAGAAATACCAGGGTGCGTCACGACTCTGAGGTGCACATGCTGTGCCATTTATGTTCCACCTGTTTTGATGCCTCAGCAGCCTGAGAGGCAGAGAAGGCTCATGCCTGCAACAGCACGAGTAGCCAATTAATGTTGCAGGCTGACACTGTCAAATCAAAGCTACAGGGCTAATAACCTCACTATAATATCTGGCAACATCTTCTGCCTTAGAGATATGAAATAATTATCTTTGACTCTTTCATTATCAATTTCCATGAAAACAACACAAAACAACAAAGGAAGTGTTTTTACCCTTTACTCTATTTACTTTATTGCCTTTTTCAAATAAATTACTGTTCTACTATGTTGTCTTTGTTTCCAGGTATTAAAGCTTGTTTACCGGGACTGTTGACACCCTTGCTTTGATGAGTTTTTTTCTCCTTTCTCCTTTTTTTCTCCTCCACCTTTTTTGGGGAGGGCAGGAAAACAGGAAAGGATGACACGCTGCAAAAGGCCGGAGGGGGGATTGAAACCTAGGCTGCAGCGGCAAGGACTCAGCCTTAATGGTACACGTTGCACCAGCTTTGCTACCGTGTGTCCACCTGATTGCCCTGACAGGTTGAGCAAAGACAGTGATTTCACTATATATTTCCTTTTCTACTCAAATGAGTATCAGTGCTGTTGATCTGAGCTGGATGTTTCCTGACCTAGACGGGTTGGCTAGAGCACAAGAGGAACATTTTTCTTCTTTTGTGCCATATCAAGTGGAACTCGTATCCTATCTTTAATGCAGTGAAAGAAAAGTGATCTAAGGAGAAAGGAAAGAGTTGGTAGAGGATTGTATGGAAACAAGCAAAAGCCAATAAAGACTAAAACTGTCTGCGATGGGGCTTGGTTGTGGCGCTGTCCTTGAGATCTCAGCAGGAGGCTGAAGAGGCTGAAGAGGCCGGAGTTGAGCTGGAGAAAGGTGATGAAGAACAACAATGTCAATCTAAGATGGTTTAAAGGGTTGCATTGCACCAAATAGGCTGGGTTTGGTTGTTTGGCAAGAGAAAATCTGAAAAGAAACAAGTTCTTCCATAATGACAAGCTGTCCAAGAGGATATGTGCTGTAAAAGATTCAGTGCCTTTTAGGTTTGCTGACACTGACATTAACTTTTACATGCTTAATGGATGCTTTATAATGCGGAGCCGCGGCAATGGACAACATACAGATATGGTCTTTTATCCTCTGAATGCTCTCGCACACATAGGATGGCAACGAGAATATCGCAGGGAATGAGCACCCCGCTGTCAAAACTCCTCTCTCTGTCTTTCTCTCTCTTCACAGTGCAGCACTGCAGTGCTTCTCTGCACATGCCCAGACTGGGAGAGAGCCACGGCAAGTTTGAGCTCACTAGAAACATTAACAGCCTGCATCACAGACACATTCAAGTACTCCTGCAAGCTGTAGGTACAAAAGTCTTAGTTAACGCAACAGACAGTGACTTACCCAGTGACATTTTGAAAGGTTAAAATGCATATTGGGACACATTTGCTGTCACAAGAATCAAACCTGTGACTTTTTCTTTAGCAGGCTTTCTTTATCTCAAGGTCACTGTGCCTCCCACACACTTTCCACAAAAAATGTTCAGCGCAGAGTGAACACAGTTGGTGCAGCTTTAATATATAGTATAACACTACCTCTCTTAGTCAATAACGTCAGTTTTTTTTTTATTATAGTAATTAATTTTCCATTACCATTATTACTACAATGTTTTAGCTTTATACTATATTTAACTCTCTTTGTATCGTTCCATATGTTAATTACCACTACTTAATTTTTGCCAGTTTAGGTCTCAGTATGGTTTCTTTTAATGTATATTTTATTTAACAAGTAAGCCACCCCTATTGTCAGCTAACGTTACATTAAACCATTACTTATGCAGTCTGAGAAAACATTTTCAACAGTCTGGCGTCTTAGTAACTCTGAAGGCCAGGTTTTTCATTTAGAGAAATCTTGGTCGGTTACATCTTGTACTCTATTTAGCTTGGCAACAGACTATTATTTGTTTTGCTCTTTTACAGTAGTTGAAACAAAAATAGATCAATGATGCCATCAAGGAGCATACTAAATGTGATTCATAACTCACCAAAAGACAAAATAAATTGGAGAATAAGCAGGAGAAATGACATCAAAGGAGCTCAAATGGTAAAAAAATAAATAAAAGAAGACACATGGGTGTATTTGGTCGGTCTACCAAATGGAGGGAAAACAAGTCAGTAACACAGGGGAGATGTATTTCTTTTCTGCACTATTTTATGATGCTTCCACTGCATCAAACAGAGCAGAGTGGAAGCCCAGTGGAGAAGAAACAGTCTACAAACGGTCTTAAAGGATAGGTTCACATTTTTGCAAGTCAGTCTTAAAACAACATTCACACTCACAAGTACTTTGAAACTATTTTTGGTTGCTGTTTAGCATTCCTCCGCTTCATGGTGACCATGAAGAAGTCACTTCCTAATGCAATTCCAAAACAATAGGGGGGTGGGGGTCCACAGTTCAGCCAAAGCTAATATGAGGTTCCAGCAGTCGCAGACACATCAGTGTCCAACAAGTAGGTTTTTACAGGAGGACAAACTATCAGAATGTGGATGTTGTTTTAAGATTGACTTGAAAAATGTGAACCATCAGCAGCTCCATTAGTTGTTTCTTTTTTGGAATATCATGGGTAGATTATGTACAGCAACCCAAACAGAAGCAAAGCAAAACAAGTGGAGCACAGCCATAATCACTGTGCTGCACACTGTATGCACTGTACTGTACACTCCTCTACTGTTGTGATTTTCTTGCTGTCATCTCAGTGAGAACGAGTTCCCGCACCACACGTCACTGTGACTCCCTCCCTCTCTCTTTCTCTTTTCTTCACTTGCACCAGGGGTAGGGTTAAGAGATGTGCTGTGTGAGGAAGTCAGCTGCTGTAAACATGCCCATCCGCACAGAAGTGATCCTGGAAAGCAAGCGCTACACGTTACATGCATAAAAGGAAGATGATGGCTGTCCACAGCTAAAAGCACATGTCTAAGGTACTATTGCACAGTAAGATTACCCCCCTCCAACACCCCATTGATTACTACCCCAGTAAAACCCCAGTAACAATTCCTGTGACAGTGGAATTTGCTTCTACTACAGTACATGTCACTGCATGTGTCCCCTCAAAGGTTCCGCGATCAATAAATATAAATAACCACAGTGCAGTGTCCTTGGGATGGCCACATTTCACTGCCCCTCCCAGCCATTATGTCTCTCCCCCTCCTCTGGATCTCATAGCTCACTGTTACCATCCACCACTAACACACACACATGCACACACACACATGTACAGTCCACTGCATCCATCCTGGAATTCATCCTTCCTTTCCATCCTCCTATCAGATCCACATACTCATTAATAAAGGAATGTATCGGTCTGTTTACATTGCCCTCTGTGGCAAGCTGCGTGTGTGTGACGTGAACTGGGAAGACAAGTAGCATTTGGAGTTTATAATAAGATGAATAAAACCAAGTTATAAAATAAGTTATGAGTGAAGTGGACATTGCTGATTTGCTTAACCTTCAGTAAAAGGCCTGACAGGACTGTTGGCAGCAGTTCCCGTATCAGATGGATAGTTTAATTTCTTTAGACATAAAGAATGTGCTGCATATTTCTTGATATGGATGAACTGAAATATACAGCCAGGGAGCAGATGGTTGGACTGTGGCAACCCATGCGGGAAAAATGGGAATAAGAAGGGATTCCATCTCTTCGACAGACCCTTTGCAACATGTCCATCCAAAATAATGCAATCGGAGTTCACCAAAATTTTTCTCTACATGAAAACATAGCTATCATGTAAAAGTATTTCTAGGCAAAGTTTCTGTGGTAGTGATCCAGTCATAACAATTATTGCTTCAGATGGTGACAAATGAGTTTCCTCTTTGCCTGCCTTTCTCAACCCTCTGTTATCAGGATTAGCACAGGTCTGGTAATATGGCTCATCATCATTTAAATTAGTTCTGAGGCATTAGGCAGAATTGGCCCTGGGTATCAGTGAATTTATGGCGCAGTTGTGGCAACATGCACCAATACACAGAGCCATATTGTTTAGCTTACAAGCAATTATCATACCTATTCGTTTCCTTTCACTGTCACTGGATATTGGAATTTGCAGCAGTGCCCATTGATTTTCCACTCAAGCAGCCGTTACTTTGAGATTAAATTCACGTAGTTTCTGTGTGAACTGAGCTAACAAAGGGCATTGTTTCGATTTGTCCACAATAATGTGAGGTGAGTCTAGGGTTGACTTGTATGCTTGTACAGTTAAGTTCAGACACATGCAGAGGTGCACTTTTCACTGGTAGAGTGATCATTCTTGGCAAGCTGTAAGATATCGCCTCTGGATAGGTTACTTCTCTCTCTGTCTTTCTCACTCATATACTGCTTTTACTGAACCAGACATGCTGCCACCTGCTATAGGAAAACATTCTATCTCCCACTTATCGTATACTGCCATTGGGGCTGTTTGTATTTTTATACTTTCTGCATGTAAATGGCTGCATTTGTATAGCACTTTTATCCAAAGCGCTTTACAATTTTTGCCTCTCATTCAACCATTCAGACACACAGTCACACGCTAATTGCAGCAAACTACCTCGCAAGGTGCAGGCCTTAGTTATCAGGAGCAATTTGGGATTCTGTGTCATAGTCTAACAAATATAAGAGCAACTTTACATTAGTTTTCATTGTACCGTTTGCCTTTCAAGTGTTCAAGTATATGTACATAAGTATATGTACAGTAAACATCGCTTTAAGCTTTATTGCTGATGTGCTTTGTAAAAAAATAAATAGTGCATGTATAGAAAGCTTGAAATTTCAGCAATAACAGGGAAACGATTTCATCAGTAAAACTTACAAACCGTTGATTATATATTAACACAGCTCATGCAGATTGCTGCTTTGTTGTCCAATTGACCTGTCTGAGGGGTCAACTTGCTGATAAGTTTTCCCCCATTAGCCAGCTGCAGCCACAGCACCCTCACATTTTTATCCTTGAGTACACCTACATTGTAACTAATCTCTGGCATCTACATACAGTGCCTATGCACTGATATTTTCTTATCATTCACAGTAATCTGACCTTGATCAGTTATGACATGTGGCCCCAATGCAGTTTTACAAACTCTATGTCACGACAGGTAATGTGGGAACAATAGGCCAAATTGCTTCCACTCACATTGATTTCTCAAATTAAAATCACTTCTTTCCCCATTTTAGATGTTTATTTATTCATTATTTTCTTAACACTTGAATCTTACATAATCATTCTGTGAGAGAGAGGGTTTTTTAGTGAAAATAGTCCTAATTTGTGTATGCATTTACAATTAGCTTCTTGAAATTTCCAGCAATCCAAGAATTCAAACCTATTTTGTTTCGGCAACCATTTTAAATGTAAATGTAAATGCATCAAAAGATTCCTTTACATTTAAATTCTGACAAGCCTCCTGTTTTACCATGTTGTTGATTCTTCCACAAGACAGCCAGGAGATAGGCAAGATTACCTTAAGATGAAAAGCGTTGTGCCCTGGACAACAATGCACATTATCAAAGGTTACTTGTAGCATTTCCTGTTGCAGTGTCAAGGAGATTCCCTCAAAGCTTTAGTCTGAATTTATGTAAAAGTGTTGTGAACATTATAAAAATATCTAGGATGTCATCATATGGGGACAAAAGTTTACATCTCACCCTCTTATATAGCTGTGGTTAACGTGCGTTTTGGCTTGTGACATTCCTCACGGTTGCATCAGTCTGTCAGTTTTCATCAGTTCAACCCAAGAGTCCTTGTACTAGACCAGTAGCACGATTTGCAGTTAAATTTAATTTACTAGTAGAATCAAGCCACGCCAGCCACGATGCTATTATGGCAAAAAAACAAAAATACATCATAAAAACATGTTTTAGGTAGCTGAAATACTGTATGTCTTTCTGCTTTCTTATCCTGGAAATCCTCTCACAACCCCTCAGTTTTGATCATCTTGTAAACCCGAGGTTGGGACTGTCTTATATATCATATCAGTACTTAAAAAGTGCTTAATCAAATTTCATTTATGTAGTAAAATTCATATGCAGGGAAGTGTAAACTCATACAAAATACCAAACTCGAGGCTTCAAAAGTCCACAAATCAATGGGTGACATCACAGTGACTACGTGCAACAGGGTTCAACGACAGCGTCTAACACACAAAAACACACACGATTTTTGTTTATCCACTGACACAAATTACATTAATTCTAAATTGGCTCAGTTGAAAGACAGTTGGGGCACACGTCTGGTCAATTAATAAATTCTTGCAGCAACTGGAGCATAATGATTAAAAACAGTGCTATTAGACTTGGAGAAAATACAGCTGGATGAAAAGTGACCTGGATCTACTGCCATTGTTAAACCCCTCTGGATTGCATACAATTATGGTCACTGTACAAACATTGCCATCTCGTGCGCTGCTTTACACTTCAACTGTTGATGCACAAATGTGTTGATTGTACTGTACAGGCCAAAGTAATCATTACCTTACAGCGCTGATGTGCAGTGACGTTTTGTGCTCCTGAGGAGACATGGGCACCGTGAGCAGAGAGGCACACAGCATGACACGCGGTTCACTAACTGGCTGCTTACTTGATGCTCATAAACAACATTCTGAAACCATCTTCACACTTCACACATGGTTCTTCATAATGTGCAGCGCTGTGCAGTACATGCTGTTTCAGTAAGTGTTCGCACTCCCGGCATTCTGCCTCTCTAGCGAATGAGCACCTTTAAAAGTACCAGTGTTAACTAGGCAGTGAATATTTGCATACAAATACATGCAATTACTCTATGCTGTTGAAGCATGAAATATCAAACTCTTGTCATACTCTATATATTGTTCTGAGCACTTGAAGCCCGCAAGCCATTTTAATAATGCATTAAACAGTAACTTTCAGGTCAATGCAAGGAGGCGGTGGTGGTAAATAAAGCATCAATATGGATAAGTCTCCAGCAGCCTCGTTGCTGGAGTCTTGGCCGCTTTGCTTCCTCTCTCTCACCTCAGACACACGGTCATCTCACTTTCTCTCTCCTACACATGAACTGTACACACACACACACACACACACACACACACACACACACTACTGATAGGGCGTGATTGCATAACACTGACGCTCACAGCTGCTGGTTTATCATTTATTAATGCTTCCTTCAGTGGCATAATTTGCTGTGCTCTGTATCAGACAGTAATAACTCAAGTAATATGCTGAAAATGTGAGATGGGCCAGGAATTGGATCTGAACTTTGGAGAATTGTTTCCTTTTCTTCACTTCACATCAAAGGGGCTCATTTAACAACCTGAAGGCATCAGTATAAAGGGAAATAAGCCATTCAAACTATATGATAGAGAAGTCATTTGACAACACAAAAACAAATCTAATATGCAGCTGGAGCACATACCTTAATATTATTGTAAATGAATGATTATGTGACACTACTGTCTTATCTGTGATGTGCACTGACAGACAGGAAACAAGGCTGAGGGCCCTTTTTATTCCACCACATGCAGCTACTATGTGCATGTTCTGGGCTTCATAGAAAGTTGATTCGCAAACACTGTCGGTCAACTTGAGCCTGTTCACTGGAAATATATGAATTGGTTGAAGCACCTGCACATTTGATCCTGCTAATTAAATTACCAGTGAGCCAGGCTGAAGGACAGAGGATGGTGGAGACAAACTTGAAATTCAGAACATGATAGAACGAGACAAAGAGGAGAAAGAGATGGGAGGGGTGCACTCCAAGAGATGACAGATTGAGTGTGAAATTTGTTCTGCTCAGTCCTTCATAATAACACTATTAAATGTAAGATAAATAGTGCAAGTGCAAAAAAGTGTCCAATAAAACCAGTGGAGAGTTTTTTGGCTTCCATATTCTTATCGTCATCTATAATGTTTTGCTGCAGTGTTGTAAGTGTTCTGTAAGTATGCAACTTGATTTTGATTGAGGCAATGGTAGAGAGAGTTGCAGTAAATCAACCATTAACAGATGCAGGCATGAATGACTTTGACCAGGTCAGCAAAAGCCCCTCAACTCTTTTCATCTGTTCATCAAAATTCTCTTTGGCACCATAAGTTGACTTATGGCACGGATGGACTAAGGGCACATGCTCTTTTCATGGTACTATGGATGACGGATGTATGAATTACAGGAGTTTACAGTCCACAGCATTCAGCCCGAGAGGAGTTTCTCTTAGTATGGTATTGTGTACATTATGTTGGGGATAAACCCTCAGAATGTTGAACTTCTCTTGATTAACAATACATAGAAAGAAAAATACATAATTTATTGCAAAGTGAACATAAAATGTAAAAATCAAAAACATAACAGTTGCCAACATGAGATTGATTTCTTTAAAAAGATTAGATTTTTCTAACTTTACATCCTTTTGACCCTGACACTAATTGGCAAGACTTATCAAAAGATAGAAGAATTGTCGCAGTTTAAAGTCTGTTTACAGCTCTTGAGGTGTACCACTTCAGAAGGATCTGTGAAACATCTGATAAACTGTGTCGACTGACAACACTTGTTACTATGATTCATGAAAATACAAAGCGGACAGTGGAGGGTTGGTATATGGACAGTGCATGTGAAAAACACTGAGGACAGATTTGATTTTTTTTATAAATAATATTTTTATAACTTTAATAACCAACTGAAATCATTTTTCATATGACACAATGTATGTAAATGTTTTCTTAGCCATGCTATCTTGTTTGTCTAATTTGCATATTATGCTTAATGATAGTTTTCGTTATTTCGGAAACCTGGGTTCAAGAATTCAGGGCCTGGTTTGCCTTTTTAAGGGTAAACAGATTGTCAGACTATTGCACTTTACAGTAAGGTCTGTGTAACATTAACCTGGCATGCCATCTTCATCTGGATTACAATTTATATAAAGGAAAGATAACATGGGTTGGTTGCTTCAAACATTATGCCTACAGTGTTGAGCGTGACTCAACAGTGCTCAGAAACATCAAAATAGAACATTTAAGTGCTGAAATGAAACAAGCCTGCAGAGCAACTTCAGCCTGACAACTTAAGTGGTGCTGTGTTCTGACCTGCCAATGTCTTGGCTGAATTTGTGGAGTGCCATTACCAACTGGAAAGTCCATTTAAGCTGTCAAATAGAGTCACTAAGTCTTTGCCGCTACCGCTTCCTGTGCAATCACACTGCACCAGTTTGCTGCCATCCACTTGTGGATGCATCCCGAGTCAGTTAGAACTGATTTTCTCCATGCTCTGTTGGCAAGGAGATAGAGCCGTATGGCCTTATGCCAAAATTAAATCTGTTTTCACATTTATTCTAAATAAGACACAAAGTCTCCATCTAAAATGCAATTAAAAGCAAAATTAGGGAAAGAAACAGAATACATTAAATATAGTTATAATCAACTTTTTGTCCATTTTAAACAAAAACACAGTAGGATGAAGTGACTTCATCAAGGAGTCTATCATGTCAAGTGACAGCAAAGGATTACTATGTTAAAGAATACATGTGTGACTGTATATGAGGACTTATCATAAGGAGGTTAGACTGGAGAATGATGAATAACGATCAATCATACGAGTTTCAGTTGTGTGCCTTTCATCTCCATGACTGTATTGAAAGCTACTCAAACCTATTAGATCATTTTAAAACACAGTGCCACGTACAATCACCTGGCCAAAACACTATCAGTTCTCTCATGCTCTGCCTGAGGACACGCAATAAAGTAAACAAAAGGAAAAAAGGAACAAAGATGACAAGAACAAAATGGATATTGTTCTGAGATCAGAGAGGATACTTTGCTGAGCAAGCCAATAACGTGAGCTAGAATGGCTCTGAATTACATTGTGTGTGTTGCAGCGGAAAATGTAACAAAGATGACTTGCTGGACTCAGCATTACAGGACCATAAGGCCTCAAAAGACCTCAAGTGTTTTCAGTTTCACCTGTAGTCAGATGTTGCATGATGAAGCATCTCCTGCCTGTCATAATAGTGACTATAAATCACATACAGTTTGGGTAAATTCTAGCTTACTGCCAACAGCTGGCTCCAAAAGCTTTAAATAAATTGTATTCTTAACAGAGGAACATGGAAGAAGGCCATCGCCCCAGAGGAGACCTGTGACTTAAGGCCAGTGGTATTAATGTTCGTGGGAATTAAGGCGTTTGAGAGACTGATCAGGACTCAGCTGGCAAATTGCCTACAAGGCAAACAGAGAGGTCAATGATGCAACCGCAACTTCTCCATCTCTAACTATCTCTATAAATGATTGATGGTATAATAACTCATGCAAGACTTTTACAAATTGATTTCCTCCCCTTTTATAAGGTCTATATTTTAAATAACAAAACACTACATATTTTAAATTTTGATATCCAGGTTGTGAGATGAATTTCAGACTGGCTCACTTATAGATATCAGATGGTAAGGGAGAAACATATTCTGTTCTCCACAGGCTTCCCACACAGTGGTGTCCTGTCCTCGCAACTGTTTATTCTCTACACCAATGAGTGGAAAATATTTAAAAACAAAGACTCTTTTATTGAAAAGACAAACATCACTTCTACCTTCTCTGAGGAGTGTTGCAATATATTATACGAGAAATTGAACTTTGATAAGAACACTGAGGCAATATGCTAGCACAACAAAGACTGCACAACTATTTCTGCTGAGGTTACGGTAAATGTTTTTACAGAAATGACGGGCAGACCCCAGTAGGTGAGGGTGGGCGGACACACTTCTTCCACCCTCATCCCTAACACCAGAGCACCCCAGGACTGTGGTTTGTACTCCCTGTACACACGACTGTGTTGCCACTTCTAACTTCAACACCAACACAGTTGTGGTGGGTCTGATCACAGGTAAAAATAAAGCTTCCTTTAGGGAGGCCACCTGATAGAAGTAGAGGTACTGAGGAATTTCTACTCCTGCACCACAGCGAGCGTCCTGACAGGGAAAATCACTGCCTGGTACAGAAACAGAACAGGACCTGAGAAAACGACCCTGAAAGGCCCTGAAAAGAGTGATTTGTTCGGCTGAATGTACAATGGGTGGTGCTCCACTATGCCTAAAGGATATTTACACCAAGTGTTGCAAGAATAGGCTAGGAGAATCAATAAGGATCCCAACCATCTGGATAATAGCCTTTTCTCTCTGCTACGGTGGGGAAGAAGGTACCAGATACACCAGGCCAGCACTCAGAGGCTCAGGAAGAGTTTCTGCCCTCAGGCCAGTAGGATCCTAAATGAACACTGCGAGACAAGAATCATCTGGACAACATTGTGAATATTGGTGAGTTATACAGCCTTCTTTTTCCAAGATTTTTATTTTTACACTGAAAGCTAAATTGCATCATGACAAATCTAAAACATCGTCTCTTTAAGGAATATGACATCCCATCCTCCTGGTCAGAGATAACAGTTTCTGAAAAGTATAAACCATTTATGGCTCTTGGTTCCCCATAAAGCTTTGCACTTTGTCTTATTCCTATTCTTATTGTCACTGTTTTTCTTTGCTTTCATCACATAATCCGTTGCTGCATTCCGTTTCACATGTCTAGTACCAGCACTTTGAATGTCTTTAATGCTCTTACTGTCTTATTTTGTTTTTATTGCGTTTATGTTTTGATGCTGCCTTGCTCCAGAAAGAATTTCCCCTTGTGGGACAATGAAGAGCTGGGCTGAACAAAACTGAGAGTTTTACACATGGTATAGGCACCACTTTCTAGGAGAGATAATCAATAAAGAGAGGAAGAAAAAGTCAGTGATTGGAGTGGTGTAGTTTGAAATGTGCCGTATCTACACAAAGGACTTTATCTTTATTACTGGGTTGATTTCTAACTTCCACTATCTTGCAAGTGCAGCATGCCAGCTTTAGGTGAAGCAAACATGGATTAGAGTTGGTTTATAAAAAGGATGCAAAAATATTTTATGAATTATGGTGTTTTCTATTTTATTCTATTTCTATTTTTATTTTTTCTATTATGTTAAAACAAGAATCTGGCATCAATAAAAGATTTTCCCTTGCCTAATAATAATCATTGATTTTTCCTCTGAGGTCATTGTGTTCAGGTCATCTGAGGTTTGGCCAGTAGTGTATGTCAAGCAACCCAAGTTTCCGTCTTGTCAATAAAACTCTGGGATGCTACATTGGAGTCATAAGCAAACACCGATCTAGAAATAGCTTTTCTCCAATGTCAGGATGACAAAGACAAACTTTCCACAGCAACATCTGGGAACAGAATACATGAATACGCCCACAAACACACAAAATACACACTCACAACAAGAAAGACACAAAGAGAGAGAGAGAGAAAGTGAGACAGAGTGGGGGGGGGAAGCTCACCTGGCCTCTTTGTTATGTAAATTGATTGAATCAATATGACAAATGCACTGTAAAGGGGAAAATACAATGCTTTTTCATCTCCACCAGCATAAATCCTCAACCATTGGTCTTATCACCACTCCCAGCCATGAGCAAAGACCTGATTAATGGCTGCCACGTGTCACCTACGTAAATCGTCAGGGCACGCTTGGTTGCATATGAATGGACAGGGTGTGAAATGGATGGCAACACGCAGAACAGAGGGCTCAGGGTTTCCACTTCTGAGTCTACAGAAGCTTGGAGGCACTATCTCAGATGATTTATCTGGCTCTTTTATTTAAAGGATTTCTACAGAAAACTCTTTTATTTTCAAGGAAGGAGACAGACTGGATTTTCTATCAAAACATTAAAAATCTAAAAAGATGTTTTAGAATATGAACATTCAGTGCATGACTTGTGTTACTAAACAAAACACAACATGACTAAGAGGCTACAGCCAAGCTAGCAGCTCTGTGACACTGTACTTAGGCACAGTAGTGCTTTGAGCTAAATGCTAATGTCAGCATGCTCACAATGACAATGCTGACATATAGAAATATAGTTTATTTATGTCTACCATTTTTATAATTGCTTTTATATTACTGTAAATTTTCTGCTATGTAGCAGAAGGGAGTTACAGACTTAATTTCACTTTACAACCTGTTGAAATGTGACAAATTAACCTACCTTGTACCTTGTATACTGTATTTCATGAGTGCAAAGTTGCTTTATGTATTAGTTAATGCACCTTTAGATTCAAAATTGTACTTTGCTACTTTGCTGATGTGGACAGACTGACTGCGTAACAGCCACATGGCCACTCAGTGTGCCTACCATTACCTCAGGCTGATCATCAGTGTCTGGTTGGTTACTTTATTCCAGATCTGTACATGTCCATTCATTCTGTGATGTAATACTTTCTCGTGACAGGAAGCCATTTGATTATCACATAGCTTCTGTCAGGTCCTGCAACATGAGGGGACATGTCAGGCCACGCAGATGGCTTTTGTTTTGACATAATAATGTTTTGACATGCTTATGTTTTACCCTTAAAATGCTTTCCTCTCCCTAGTGAGGCCTTTTGTGATTTTCACAAAAATTAAAAGATATGTTTGACATCACAATTTCCTTTATTTTTCCTTCTTTTGTGAAGATTGTAGTCTATTTGATTTGGGCAAGCATACACTCAGAAATCTCTAAGGACTGTAGCATCTTCATGTGAAAGAAGAAATTATTCATAATTATATTGTCTCTTTACAAATTACAAATATGTGACCCAGTATCTTAATGTAATCTGTATATATAATATAAATGTGTATCAAATAATTACACAACACCATGGAACTTATAATATGCAAAGAAATACTGTCGATTGTCCTTAAGAATAGTTCAGTGTACTTCAAAGGCTATCTGAGGAATCTGGACTCAAATCTGCACTATAACAACACACACTCAGAATCTAGCATGCATGTAAAAGAGGTCACAACTATCTACTACTTAAGACAACTGTGACGGCAAAAGAGAGAAAGAATTTACAAAGTCTCTATTGGTCCATCCTTAATGCCAGATTATATCAGGATTGCATGAGACATCTGCCATGCAAAGAGCTCAGTAAACTGCACAATATGACTTGTGAATGTCACAGATGACAAAATTAATCTGTTCAACTAAGACGTGGAGAGAGAGCGTTTTAGATGTCTTCATATGTTTGGTATGCCGCAATAGAATTAAAAGGACTGGGAGTTGTTATAGGTGGGAACTCTTCACTTTCCTTGTTGGTAAGATAGTATGTTTATTATAACTGAATAAAAATAATTATTTAGATTGTGATTATGATTGAAATGTTGTTACAATTAAGGCTTTTTAGATGCATTTTGATTGTAAAACCAGTACCTTTAATGAATGAATATTAAGTTAGAAAAGGAAACTGTACAATGAACGATAGCCCACAATGAACTCTGCAGTGTTGAGGACCTGTCCTGTACCTCAACCTGGAATCTGACCTCCAGGGCAGTGGAAAAAAAGTTGGAGAAATTTCCTGTGGGGTTCAATAAAGTATCACAATATTACATTAAATTATTGTGCACATTTCAATCAGGGCATAGCCTACTTATCAGCATATCATTGATATCATTGATCTATCACTGCACAGAGACTAGTATATTTAGACAGTACATTTTCTTAAGATGACAGTTTAGTATTACCCATATACCAGGACATTCAAATAAACTTATGTTAAAATAGTACAAGTGATAGTTTTAGTACTTTGCATGACATTAGATGTCGCAGAAGTAATAGTAATAGCACTAGCAGAAAAACAAGCAGCAGTGGCAGTGCCATAATAGAATTACATTAGATCCTTTTCATATTTTATTTTGGGGGGAAAATAAAAGCTTATGTCGTCTAACAGACGGTTCAGGATTCCACAGCTTAGATTTAACAGGCTGCCAGAGGTCATTCCCTTCACAATCCATTAAATTACAAATACATGTTTTGTGAATGTGCTATGCTAGTCAGTCTGAGTTCCCTCCACTGTAGCTGTAATTTTTCCTATAGTGAGACGGGCATATGCCTGACGCTGCTCTGTATACTGACCACAGCAGCTCCGCAATCTGTTCACATCCTTGTCCTGATGATACATAGAACAGAAAACGAGAGGAGAATCATAATATTATCATTAATATTGTCACGGAAACTACAACAAAAAGTCAATTCATAGGGGATTTGCTTTAATCTGGCTGGGTTTAACGAAGGCAGGATTATTTACTGTTATGCAGGAGGCTTTAGGTGTCACATGTCCATGGAGTCTAGGATAGGGCTCTACATCAGAGGGAAACCTCTTACATCCTTTTGCCCTCCAACTGACCAGATTATAGTTTACTTTAGTGATGACAAACTGATACTGAATGACCAGGATTTGAGTCCATCTAGCCACACAAAATACATAAACACAATGTTTTTGCAAACCTCACTCACACACAGCAGCAATGCCCAGACTATGCATTTACTGTTTAAGCAGGTACAAAATGCTCTCATAGTCAGTTCAAGTTTTTCTGATTCCAATTTTTTTTTTGCCACCAAACAATATAAAACACATATCACAGCAGGGGGAGGGAAAAGGTGTTTGAGTGACAAGACCCAACAGACAAGTAGTCTAAAATATTTTTCTTTATAGATGATCAAAAACTAATGTGACCTCTTATCGGTATATGGTGTTAAAATTGGATGCCATTACATGTGAGATTGTCAGACCAGATTCAGCTCATTTATGCTCGGGAAAAAAGCAGGTGTCTTTCCTCAGATCAAATATAATCCAACAATATTACACTGTAGTTATTAATTGTTGTAAGCAGTTCTCGGAAAGAAAAGATTCATCCACAACAGACCTTAACAACTGGCTGCTCTTTTCCTTTGTTAACTGATAATACAATGTCATGATTTGTGGTGCAATTACGTAATAATGTGTTCATTCCTTTCACTACATTAGAATTCAATACTCTCATCACATACTGGTAAAATGTACCATGTAAAGGTATTATAGTTTTTTTCAGGCAGAAATGGCATTTAGAGTAATTGAGGTTGTGAGGATACATGTGCCACCAATGGTAGAAAGTAATTAAGTATCTACTAGTATTTAAATATTTAGGAACACAAGATGCTTGTACTTTACATGAGTATTTCCATTTTATGCTACTTTAAACTTGTGCATCACTACATCTCAGCGGGATATATGATCCTTTTTACTATTCTACACTTACCTAGCAGCTACAGTATAATTGTTATGCAGATTAAAATTTTACTTACAGAATATAATCAGCTTCTATGATGCATATTCATAGTTTGAGCAAAAATGTGCACCACACTGATCAGCACATTTACTCAAGCAATAGTAGCAATAGACCAATATAACATGGACCATCATACAAATTCAGTATTTTTATTTTTTATACTTTGTATCAGTGGCTGATACAAACATTTTCTTTTACGTCAGTAAAATTTTGAATACAGGACTTTTACTTGTCATAGAGTATTTTTTCAGTTGTATTGTTATTTTTACTTAAGTAAATTATCGGAATACTTTCACTACAAGTCAGTTGTGTGCAAAGTTGTTCGTGTTAGTGTAACAGCACCACAAACTACATCCTCCTTACAGCTGAATTAAACAAAAACTGAACATTTTAACCTTCATGGAGGTAGGAGTATTGCAATAAAGTGCATAACTTTTGGCTGGGTGTAAGTTACCTAATAAACTTACAACTGAGTGTAGGTCCAATGAACCCTTTCCAAAAAAAAAAAGAAAGAAAGGCAGTCCATTTCATTTACTGAAGCAGTCACTACAGGGCTGCTCCAAACTAACTAACTAACTAACTAGCTAGCTTGCTAACCAACTGCTAACCCTGCTGGACTACACTAGCTGCCACCTCTACATATAGCATTTTCATAAGCAAGCTCACCTGTCAACATGTCCATCATGTGACTTCAGGACCTTTGAGGATCTTTGTTTGCTGCACAGCCATTCTCCATGAATTTTTTTTTTTGTATTTAACGTTATGCTACATACCGATTGTCCCTGCTGGACTTAGCAAAGGGTTCATATCAGCTGAGGACCTCAAACTTGAAGAGTTTTGTTTCTGTCCTGCTGTCTCCCGCTTGGGGCTTCCTGCGACTTTTGAAATGGTCGTTTTGTGACGCACATGATCACTGCGACAACAAGGTAAGAGTTTACTTTCTGCTTGCATGAAGTATGCATTAGTTCAGGTTTTGGCTGTGTCCAGTCAGTGTTTGAGGACAATTTCATGAGGCTTCAGACCTCCCGCTGGCTGTGCAAGTTTCAGCTTTTATGTCGCTTTATGGAGTATTTGCACCAACTTTAATTGTGAATTAAAATTAATTACTTGTTGCAGCAGAGGTCAACTCTCCTTTGGTGGTTGGAGACTTTTGCGTAAAGATGATTTCATGCTGTTGGTGAAGAGAGTGGTTTCAGTATTGTGAGTGACCTGACTTGAATTGGCTGACTATGTCATGTGCCATATTTCCTGTTGTTTGAGGCAGTCCTTAAAGGTTTAAAGCGAAGTGGTCGACTCTAGTGGAGGTTAATGCTGCAAACTGACACAAAATGAAATGGCACATTTTCCATGCACTTCAAGCATTGGATATCAATCTAACTCAAAGCATAGGTTTGACACGTTCTCTTTTCCGGGCTATTGCTTGTAACCTTACATTAGCATGGACTCTGATGTTTGACGTAGCCTAATGAATAAGAAGAGATCGGCTGCTCCTAATTTTTTTTTGTGTGTGTGTGTGTGTGTGTGTGTGTGTGTGTGTGTGTGTGTGATTTTAATATCCATCCATCCATCCATCCATCCATCCATCTTCATCGCTTATCCGGGATCGGGTCGCGGGTGTTATTTTAATATTTGTTAGTTAATTATTTGCTATAAGGTGGGTCTCTTGGTTCAAGTGTGTCATCTCACTTAACTGATTATGCCACCAATTATTGCTTGTATTATTGCTGGGAGTAAGTGATCAGAGCCTGAGGCAGATATCAACTCCATATCCTAATTGACATAATAAATCCATGTGAGATGGGTGGCTGAAATGCCTTTTCCATATCCATACCTGCAGATTTTTAAACCCAAGACAAAACTTCAGTGTATTTATTGACACTTTTGTATCCAGCTGGAACTTTATCAGAATTGCAAGGCTATAAAAACTGCATCTATAGGCTATATGAAAATGTATCTTTCATCCAAATTCAACCTTCCAGTATCATTTGTTTTGTTGTCTTTCTTTCTTTATATTTACTTGTATTTAAATCTGCATTGGATATCCTGCTTTCTCTGTACATTGGTTGTAAATTTTTCTCTTAAGTTTTATGCTAAATTTGATATCTTTGGACAGTTAGTTGAAGACATCATCTTGGGCTTTAGGAAATAGTGCTAAGCCATTTTTCGATGTTGTATAGATGATTAGTTGAGAGGATATTGGTTGATTAATCTATAATGCAAATAATAATTTCTAAACATCAAAATTGTGACATCCAAGCAACAAGTAGGCTAAGCCTGCAATATATTAAGGAGAATTTTTGATTTTACAGAATTGTATTTAAAAGCTTCTTAAGGTAAGTTATAGAGTCCAGGGCAACTAAAAGTTATTTGCATTATCAATTTATCTGCTGATTATTTTGTCATTTAATTGTTTGGTCTATAAAACATCAGAAAATAGTGAAAATAATTCATCACAATTTCCTAAAGATTCAGTTTACTGCGACGCAAGAATCTGGAACTATACATTGTTTCATTTTTAGCTTGAAAATTTACCTAAACAATTTAGTAATTATCAAAATAGTTGCAGATTCATTTTTAGCTCTTACATCCTACATCCTATTGTTTTCTGCCAAAGTTACAAAAGTTATGGTTATATCACATGAGAGATTTCTTTTTATCCTCCATTCACCAATCAGGATTAAGAAACATTTGACTTATGATCTGATTACAATTGTTGGGTTGTTTGGTCACTGTCAGTCCAATCTGATCAAACCACATCCTCACAGTCCTGATGAAGCATATTAGCTGAGATTTTAATTGTTAAACTACTAATAAATAATACCTAATGATTTTTTTGTTGTTAAATTAGTCATGAATATTTAGTGTTCCAGAGGAATACTGAAAATTTGAAATCAGTTTTTTAAACTGGATTGTAAGCTAATATCCGGACCTCTCAGAAAATACCCTGTTTTGTTTGGTATAAAATCCTGTGGATCAGTTCAGTGTACGATTCAGGCTCGGTGCACATTTAAAAACAAAATTTGTTGTCTCCGACCTTAGGTGGATCAGTAGGAGGATGACAGATTTCCCTTTGCCCCTTCACTTGTTCATATTGTAGGCTGGTATTTCTGGGAAAATATTATCCTGGCTTGTTCAGACAGATTAATGTTGGAGAGTAGAAGAGAGGGACTGGTAAAGGGATATTGTATGTTGTCGTTGCTGCAGTTATAAGATAATCTGCTGATCGAGACCTCTTAAGAGGACCCCTGCTGCATGTTTGTGGGATCAAAGTCAGTCAGGGGGAGGGTTGCAGAGATTGAAGATCTGTAGCTTCTCAAGGGCGATTCATCCAATGTTGAGTTTGTCATGTGTTTCATATCATAAAAAATGTAGAACAAGACAAGAACCTTCGGATAAAATGTATACATATATGACAAATTAATTCTTATGAAAAACCTGAGATATGACAATGGCTAAATTGCATTTGTGAATGCCAATGAAGATAAGTGATTATTAGAAAGGCCAAAATATTTACTTTTTCAATGAATTCTACTCCTGCCCTGTAATGGATCAAATTCTTCTTCCTGCAGTTAGTCAGCAGTTTATACCGCTATTATCTCTCTATTAGCTCTAGATTGTGAAGCTCAATTGGATTGAGGCAAACCTGTGGTGCTCTGTGCCTTTCTAATCATTTTAGTCCCCTCATGGATGCGTACTGATACTTTACTCTGTGCAGATGTTTGGGGAGTTTTAATCCTGTTGTATATGTTGTTGTGTGTAGGAATGCAACAGAATAGATCATACTGATAAATTAATAATGGCTGTAAATAAATTGACATTGGCTGTAAAATCTTATCATCATTCAACTAGGCGGTCGCATTGAGAATTAAATGCTGTGTTTTCTGTAACAACTAAATGGATTTTCACATTATTTAGTCTCTCTGGAAGGACTTAATGGTTTCAGAATGTGCAAAGTTAATGTGGTATGTTATGGACTGTCAGACCTAGTCATCTATAAACATAATCACACTTCTTGACTCCACAGACAAAGACTGCGTTTTCCTCTGTCTGACTCTTTGTTTGTATTTACAGCAGATTTTGGGGTTGTGGGAAGGACAAGAGAGGAGAGTAAAGATGCAGTAATGGGGGGGAAATCCTTTGGGTGTAATTGATGGAAAGATGTGTTCCATGAAGGAGATGACAAACACCATCTGTTGACAGTTCATCGATAGGCGTTTTGGGCGGTGGAGGCAAGGCAGCATCACGACACAACACGAAGGATCGGTAGATGATGAGTGAAGGTGGCTAACATCATAATATTAACATTTCTCATTTCTCATTGAGAGAGAGAGAGAGAGAGACCTTTAACCCTTACCGCGAAGTCAGCCCAGACGTCCAGCAGTCATATCTGAGGTTAAACGCTGTGTGAAAGCGAGGTGCTTGGGAAAGGCTAAAGTGACTCACCTCACATCTGGGTACCGCATAAAAGTCTTCAGCATGAGCTCTGCGGGAGAAGCTGCTGCATGCAGCCTGATTGGTACGACAGTTCATGTGAAGGTGCTGAAAGGATCAATAGTTCAGTCAACTGAAAATTAATCAATGAATGATGTCAAATGTAAAAACTTGTTTGTGAAATATTTTCAGATTTTCCAGTTTTAGTGTGTCCAGTCAGGCTTTATTATAAAACGAGGAAGGAAACAAACTTATTGAGAGTGTCACTTTGGGATCTGGTAACTTGTGATGGACACGTATCATTATATTTGGCACAATACATTTGCTGCCGAGGAAATTTAAGATATTTTTAGCTAAATTGATAATGACTAACTGACTTTAAATTACATTTAATTAATTGACATACCTATGATTCAAAGGTGTTGTTCAGTGTGTCTTGCTTGGCCAAATTTGTCCATTTTGATTGACCAAAAATTCAGAGCTGGCTGGAGTTGTGGGATCTGGCAGATACAATTGATATTTGTTATCATACATTTAGCCATCGCAATTAAGATTCAATGGTGAAATTGTCACATCAAAAGTATATACATCTACGTATCTGGGTAACATCCAGCACCCAGACAATTAGCACTGGCGCCCTTCAGGGGTGTGTGCTCTCCCCACTGATCTACCCTCTAGTGTAGAGCGAGAACCCGGGAAGTCTGGCTGGGGTCACACAAAAATTATAAAAATTATGTTAGGTTTTGGTCGGGTTCGGTCACGTAGGCTAAGTTAGTATACTTGCTAACATAGTGCTTCAACTACTTTTTATTGACAATGTAAAAATAAATTAAAATGATGGACCTACTGTCTGTCACTGTGTTGCACTTCTATCTTGCTGTTTAGTGATGGGGTTTGATATTTACGTCACTTACTTGGCAGCAACGCCTGAACGCAACACATAGGCTACACAACAATTGCGTGACTGCATCAGGCTCAGGTCTGCATACAGACGGAATATCGAACAGCTGGCTCTCTGGTGCAGTCAGAACAACCTGAATCGTAACACGCTCAAACAGCGGAGGTGACAGTGGACTTTAGGAGGAGCCCCCCACCACCATACTCAACAGCCTAAGGAGCTGCTGATCCACTTCTACACAGCCATCATTCAGTTCGTTCTCTGCACGTCCATCACTGTCTGGTTTGGATCTGCCACCTAATTGGACAGGGACAGGCTGCAACGGACAGTCAGGACTGCAGAATAGGTCCTTGTTGCCACCCTGTCCTCCATTCAGGATTATACCTGTCCAGAGTGAGGGAACGGGCAGGAAACATCATTGCAGATCCATCTCACCCCGGACACAACCTGTTCCAGCTTCTCCCCTCTGGTAGGCGCTACAGAGCACTGTACACCAAAACAATCAGAAGCAGTCTCTTCCTCAGGTCTGTGTGTCTGGAGATAACTGTTCATCAGAATGATGCATCACTCTGATAAACAGTTGACTTCAGACACAGTGTCAGGAACAATCTCTGTACAGTAACTTTGTAACTCTGACTCTTAACACCTACCTGAACTCTGTTTATTATTATTTATTTGTCATTTTTTAAATTCAGTAGCCATTTATATTGTATATACTGTATATACCATATCCTGTCCTATCATGTACATAACACCGGCACAAAAATAATTATTCCATCGTTTGCACTACACTTATTGTGCTGTCTTGCTGTCTACAAATGCTGTTTTTGTTTATGGTGTGTGTACAGTATGTGTGTGCTGTACACTGTAGTCTGTGTCTGCTTCTTGCTGAGCAGTTTTTGTTTATGCTTGTTCTGTGTATGTACATCGTGAGCAATGTAAGACCGGAGTCAAATTCCTCGTCTGTGTACACGTACCTGGCCATTAGGGCTGATTCTGAACCTGATTTATTGTGACACAAAACGTTATTTCTGTTCAGCCAAGCTGACGTTTATCATGGACAACACCTCTCAAACCTTGCATGAGACAGTGAGGTCCCTGAGCAGCTCCTTCAGCAACAGACTGCTGCACCCACAGTGCAGGAAGGAGCGCTACTGCAGGTTCTTCAGACTCTACAACTCAGCAATGACGTGCAAATGTGCAATTGTACATGTCAGTATATAAAGTATTAACCCTAAACTATACTGCTAAATATATTTTTGTCCTGTGCAGTCATATTTATTTTCTACATCATGTACACTATAGTGTATGTATAGATTCTTAGTCTTATTTGGTCTGTGTCTACTATGTTGTGTATTTTTCAATTCTATTTTGTTATCTAATTTGGATTTTCTTATCTGTTGTGTTTAGCTGCCATAACAAGTGAATTTCCTCCATGTGGGATCAGTAAAGTCTATCTTATATTATATTATCTTAAAACACCAGATACTGTACATTATGGGGATTTGTATGGAGGTAGATCGGTGCCAAAAACATGGAAAATGGACAGACTAAAAGTCTCAAACAGATATTACAATACACATAACACAATCTACAAATAGATTAAAATTTGCAAACAAAGTTCTCATGATCCACAAATATAAAGCATGATATACAAAAATATTAAAAATCTACAAATAAACACATCATGATTCACAAATAGAAATCAGTGACTTGTACTTGAAAAACAGAATTTGAATGAATGTAAAGTGATTTGTTTGCAGGTGAATTTCATGTTCTGTTTATAGATTGTGTCACATTTGTTTTCAGAATTTTGGCACAACTGTTTTGCTGTTTTCCCATTAAGAATTCTACAAATGCTCTCCTCACAATTTGCAAACAAACGCAGTCAAACTTGTATTTTCAAACCACTGTAAAAAGACATTGTTACACATTCTGTGCAAAGCTCAGCATGCAAGTGTTGAATCTGTGTTTGCAGATCACAGGGCATTCACAGATCCCTCTGCACATGTCTACAGATCATTTTGGGACTATCTTTCCGCAGAGTGTGTGACTACGATCCCCATGTGTAGTCAGCCAATCAGGGGTATTGCTTCAATGTGATGTCACGTCCCCTCAATAAGCCCTTTTCAAAGTAAGAGCTAACGCTTCTCGGATAGGTGGGTTGCGCTCACTGCCAGTTGCTGGTGCCACAGCACTGACAGGCGGGCAGAGCCTCTGCAGACACAGCCTGGGCAGTGCTGGGGAAGGACGGACGGACCGACGGACACTCTCGAGACGGGTTGTCAGGTAAGCGGTCGCTCGATCAAGTAATTATGTGACATTTAATAAAGAATAATGTTATCGCAGCCCAGTAACCGTTAACGTTATGCACCACCGTTAAAACTGTCCAGAACCTGGCTCACCAACAGCCTGGCGTTAGGCTTGTGCGGACTACACGACTTTCAGCGTCGGCTGAACAAATGGCATTGTGTAAATTTGCACTTGTGCATTGAGTTTTAATCAAGTCCCCAAACTTGTCCAGCTAACGTAATATCATTTAGCTTTGGCTATAATTGGCTATAGTTGTATAACCAAACGTGTTTACAACATATGAACAACAGCACATACAGCTAGCTAGCCATACCGCACCAAACAAACGTTCGCAGGGGACGCATCGGCGTCAGGACCCCCGCCGAAATCTCGACCTTATTACTGGGAACTAAAGGACACTGCCTCCCCGTAGCATTTATTTTTATGGCATGGCAAATATGTAATGATTAACCGAACAGAGCATTAATGTTAACTAGAACGACCCCTCTGTTGTATCGCAGCTTTTGTCTGGTAAAAAACCTACTAGCGTTTCCGAAAGCGATGTGCTCATGTCTTTTATATTTTGGTTTTTTTTTCCCCTCTGACTGCAGAATCCGGACCGGAGGCGCCCAATCCGTATCCAGAACTGCCAAACTGCTGTGGTTGTGTTTGTTTGTTTCTCTGTGCTGGAGTTCTTTTAAGAACTTGATGGCTTTATCCAGTTTGATATTAAATTTGTTATGAACTTTAATTGTGTGTCTCTTCATTATACTCACACAAAAAGTAGCTATTTTTATTGGTCAGGCATATTGTTTTGCATTATGTTCCCATCAAATCTGATGTTCATGTATAGTCTACATTTAGGTCATGGATTGGATGGTTTTACGCCCATTCGGCAGGTGAGGGCAAAATTAAGGGAATGTTCTGTGTGCGGGGGTGTTAAAAAGACTCTTAAGCCTCTCTGGGACAGTCTAGTCCATATTTGAGGGCCCTAGCTGTAGTGGTTTTTGATCTGGCCCAGGGCTTAAGTGTAAATATCCTAAATCACCCTTTTTATAGTGTTTTCACAAACAGGAAAAAATGGTTTTACAAATCTGAAAGTGGGTTTCTGGCAGCATTAAGGTGTTTGAAAACCTGGTTGAGTAAAAATTGTATTACTATTTACCTAAAGTATGAAAAGGACTCATAATGCAGTAAAATGTTCCTGTCAGTGTTGCATTATTATATCTGATGTTTCTGCTACACTAGGCCCTATCTTGCATTTTACTGTGATTGTTGTGTAAAATCATTTTTGGGTTGTTTTAATGGAAAGTCTTTATAATCATAGACCCAGTGCAAACTTATTGTTCTCCCCCTCTAATCAATGTGTTCTGGTAAGCTGTTTCTGTAGAGTGGTGGCAGAAGTGTTCACTTTATTTAGACTACTTCAGTAAAAGTACGACTACCACACAGTGAAAATACTGCAGATTGTGCTATGTCCCAGCCTTGACAAGCCCCCAATTCACTCAAGGATTTACCACACTTTAATTCATTTCAGTTTGCACTTTTTTTTTTTGTTTGTCTATGTGTACCCCGCCCGGATTGGCTCCAGCCCCGCCGCGACCCTGTGCACAGGATAAGCGGCTGACAATGGATGGGGTGTCCTTGGAAAGTAGGCCTTGGCCACAGTAGCCTACAGTGGCAAAAAGCACATTTTCCTACTGAGAAAGCCTCAAACTCCCATGCAGTACAGGTTAAACTTGAAAAATTAGCATATCGTGCAAAGGTTCATTTATTTCATTAATTCAACATAAAAGGTGAAACTAATATATTATATAGACTCATTGCATGCAAAGTGAGATATTTCAAACCTTTATTTGATATAATTTCGATGATTATTGTGTACAGCTTATGAAAACCCCAAATTCAAAATCTCAGAAAATTAGAATATTCCATGAAATCAATTAAAAAAAACAAAAAAAACAGAAAGGATTTTAAATACAGATATAATAAACATGATTGTGTTTTGTGTTTACAAGTTGTAATATCTGTTTGTGACTTTTAGTCTGTCCATTTTCAATGTTTTTGGCACCGATTTTGAGCCACTCTGATATGACTCTTATTGGAAGTAGATCTGAGTAGTAGATCCACAGAGGCTGTGGCAAACCAATAGCTGCTTGAGTTTGTAATCAAGTAAATAGCTGAACTACTTGCTATCACAGGATATAGGCCATGATGCCCATTGATGCGCACACATATGTAAGAATACTCTTTATTGATTATAGCTCTGCTTTCAACACAATCCTGCCTAACAAACGCGTTACCAATTTGCAGGACCTAGGACTTAACACATCATTGTGCAACAGTCCGTCAGACTTAGCAAGTAAAGCCTAGTTCACACTACATGATTTTAAGCCCGATTTACCGGTCGGCGAGCTCCGTGACCGTCGGGCTGTGATCAGGGGTAAATCAGGGATTGATTGGCGGTCGCCAGTCGTTATGTGTGAACTAATCAACGACACATCAAAACGGTTCCCCGACACATTTATGACACATCGCCGACGTCTGCCAGATATCTAGCATACCAAATATCTGGGAGAGTCAGCCGACTCCACATCCACATCCAGCCAAGAAGCCAACTAGTAGTATGGTGTAATAGTTACAACCTGGCTCTGAAAATCATGAAGACCAGGGATGGGATCGTGGACGCAAGTCAGGACAACACACTTACACCTCACTCTATATAAGGAGTGAGGCAGTGGAGAAGCTCGCCAAATTCAAGTTCCTGGGCCTAACAGTGACGAAGGAACTGTCCTGGAGCACCAATGCCGCCTCAGTGATTGTGAAAGCCCAACAGCGCCTCTTTTGCCTGACAAAACTGAAGAAAGCAAACGAACCGCAGAAGCTCCTGGTGAATTTCTACCACACTTCCATTGAAAGTATGCTGAAATACTTCGTGTCAGTGTGGTTCACCAGTTACATGAAGGCAGAACAGCAAGCTCTTGAGGGAGTAATAAAGATAGCTGGGAAAATCATCGGTCCCAGTTACCAGATGTCACCACCATCTACACCTCCCGCTGCCTACGTCGATCTCGCAGCATCATCATAGACCAATCCCATTACTTGTTTGACCTCCTGCCCTCAGGAAGATGATACAAGTCTTTCTGAGCAAGGACTACCAGAATGATGAGCATTTCTTTCCCCCAGGCAGTGAGGCTGTTAAAATCAACTCTCCAAGCCCCCACCCCTCCTGTTTCATCCCAAAATCCAGCCTTACTCAACAGTATGTTGTACAGTACCTATACAAAAGGTAATCAACCTCTAAGCATTTAAGATAAATGCACATTTTGCTTGTATTTTTATTGTTACATTTAATGAAATATCTTTAAATGACATCCAAATGAATCAACGATCTATGTAAGTCTATGTAAATGAGCCTTTAGGCAGCATTGTGAGGACAGTATGTTTCTTTATGTTGCTTTCACAGAAATTAGGCTAAAAGATTCCAGAAGCGAACAGGGATAGAGGGCAACACTCTCAAAATGTTAATTTCTTTGTGGCTGCACCGAGTAGCTGTACCACATTGAAAATGGCCTCCCATGAAGCGCAGACTGGGACCTCACACAGCTAATCTTGATTGACTTTTCCATTTTGACTTCAATATTGAGCTCAGATCACACTCCTGCTGTGTCCTCTTTGAAGAAGATGAGTAATAAGATGTCTCCATTTTTATTGCCTCTGACCTTTTGCCGTCCATATTAGTGTACGTACATGGCCCGAACCTTACCTCAATCAAGCCCAGTACTCTTTTGGATGAGATTCAATCATGTGGTATTTCTATAGTTATAAAGAAAGCATATGTTTTCTCCCCTAGGTCAAAGGGTTTAAAAGGTAATAAACCTGACCTCAAAGATGGTCTCTTTGAGGTGTGTGTGTGTGTGTATAATCCTTGATAAATAGTGTGGGCAGACATAGACAAAAACGAAAAAACAAAGCAGCAGAAGAAGAGGTCAAACAGCAGCAGGACTGCTCTTGCATTCTAATCAGCGTCCCCTGTTTTGGCTCCCAGGAAGGTCTCACTCAACAGGCCAGGACATTGTACATCTCATCAGTGCTTGCACAGATACAGAGTAAACACAAACACACACACATATACAAACACACACACACATTGACTGAGCAAAATGAGTCTGTCTAGGACTGTGGGGAAATAGCCGATATGAAACAAGGCGGCAAAACGCAGGACAGACAGAAAAATTAGGTGACCCCCCTAAAATGAGCCCACTGTCCGTTTCTGGAAAGCTGCATGAATCTGACTAATTTTAGATCAACTTCAATAAAAAGCTTGCACAAGCTGTGACAGAATATGTGGTACTGTCAGAACACCATAAAGCTACTTAAAGGGACAAAGAAGGGACAAAGGGTTTACTGTTAAACCAGCAAACTGCTGCTACTGCTGTATGTGGGATTTATCGCTTATGTATTTGTGATATTGCTAGGCTTTTTGCAGCATGATTTGTTTTCAGAATAACATATTGACATTGACATTGCTTATTGTATCCAAGAGCACAGCAGTGAAACACATTAAAGTACTTGCATGGGGTAAACAGAGGAGGTCTTTAAGTCCTTGATAAATAGTAAACTGTTGCCAGATAAATCACAAGTTATGACCACTGGTGGTACAGATATTCATTAGAGTATATCTGATTTAGAAAATAATTACATTTCAAATCCATCATTTCTGAGGAGAACTCTACAGTGTATATTTTATTCCGAACTGACTTTATGGCTGTTGGTCACCAATGAAATGCTTTACCACACACTTCTGTATCTTATACTGTGCCATACCGTCCTTGGTGTAATTACTGACCCCAGTGCTGCAGGTTTAATAAAATGCTTTTATTTGCAATCCTAAATAATTGAATCCATAGGAGAACCTCATTCTAAAGGACAAGCAAACGCAGTTGTAGCTCACAAGTCATTTCATGGTGATACCAAGGTCAAGGCACATGTTCCTTCAGTATACTACTGAAACATCAGATGATTAGACTCTATGCAAGGACCTCAAACCATCCCTGACTGAATACATTTCAACAGTCTATTCTGGTAGCATGAGCAATAATCAGAATCAGAATCAGAAGGAACTTTATTGCCAAGTAGTATTTTACACATACAAGGAATTTGTTTTGGTGTTAAGGTGCTACATGCAGACAGACATACAGCTGACATAAATAAATGGAGAAATATATATATATGTAATAAACAAATGCAAGTTATATAAGAATAACAGTAAAATAGAGAAAAATAATACAACTGAAAATATAAAAAAATAATATTAAAAATAACAATGGAACAACAACAATTTACAATTAACAACAAATTAACAACAAATATGTGAAATGTGCCAGGTTCGTGCATGATATGACACGAAGTGATATTTACATGTGCAAAGACGATATTGTATTATTTGAAGGGGAGGGGAGTGTCAGTGGGGGGCCTGGGCCTTGTTGAAGAGGCTAGCAGCAGATGGGTAGAAGCTGTATTTGTGGCAAGAGGTTTTGGTCCTGATGGACTGCAGCCTCTTGCCAGAGGGGAGAGTCTGAAACTCACCTCGGAGTCCTGGAGGCGTACAGGTCCTGAAGTGATGGAAGATTGCAGCCAATCACCTTCTTTGCAGAGCGAATGATACGGCAGTGGCAGCAGCGTACCAGATGGTGATGGAGGAGGTGAGGATGGACTCAATGATGGCGGTGTAGAAGTAGACCATCATTGTCTTTGGCTGAAAAGTTCAGCCTGCCTTCTTGGTGAAGGAGGTGATGTTCAGCTCCCACTTGAGGTCCTGGGAGATGGTGGTGCCCATGAAGCGGAAGGAGTACACAGTGGCGACAGGGGAGTCACTCAGGATGATGGGGGAGGGTGGGGCTGGGCTCTTCCTGAAGTCCACGACCATCTCCACTGTCTTCAGAGCATTGAGGTCCAGACTGTTCTGGCCGCACCAGGTCACCAGATGGTCGATCTCCCACCTGTAGGCAGACACATCCCCACCAGAGATGAGACCAATGAGGGTGGTGTCATCCGCAAACTTCAGGAGCTTGACAGACTTGTGACTGGAGGTGCAGGTGTTGGTATACAGGGAGAAGAGCAGAGGGGAAAGAACGCAGCCATGAGGGGAACCGGTGCTGATGGTCCTGGAGTCAGAGACATGTTTTCCCATCTTGACGTGCTGCTTCCTGTCCGTCAGGAAGTCTGTGATCCACCTGCAGGTGGAGTGAGGCACGTTCAGCTGGGAGAGCTTGTCCTGCAGCAGGGCCGGGATGATGGTGTTGAAAGCAGAGCTGAAGTCCACAAACAGGATCATGGCATAGGTTCCTGAGGAGTCCAGGTGCTGGGGGATGTAGTGAAGGGCGATGTTTACTGCATCATCTACAGACCTGTTGGCTCTGTAGGTGAACTGCAGGGGGTCCAGGAGTGGTTCTGTGATGGATTTAAGGTGGGACAACACAAGGCGCTCAAAAGACTTCATTACCACAGAGGACAGGGCGACGGGTATGTAGTCGTTTAGTCCCGTGTTTCTTGGTTTTTTGGGGACAGGGATGATGGTGGAGGCTTTGAAGCAGGCTGGCACATGGCATGACTCCAGTGAGGTGTTAAAAATGTCTGTAAACACCGGAGACAGCTGATCAGCACAGTGCTTCAGGGTGGATGGGGAGACAGAGTCCGGCCCCACTGCTTTGCGAGGTTTCTGCCTCCTGTGAACATCCCTCTCTAGGATGGTAAGAGAGGGGGAGGAGGTGGGGGATGAGATGGTGGACTGTGGCCGATCAGTGGTGTGATGGGGGATGGTCTGTCCCATTGTCTTTCAAAGCGACAGTAAAACTGGTTCAACTCGTTGGCAAGGCGTGAGTCGTTCATGGAGTGGGGGGATTTAGGTTTGTACCTGGTGATCTGTCTGAATCCTCTCCAGACAGAAGCAGAGTCATTCCTTGAGAACTGGTGTTGTAGTCTCTCTGCATACAGTTGTTCAGCATCTCGCACCGCCTTGCCACCGCCGTAGAGTGGAATTATTCATGTCCATGTTTACCAAAGAACAAATAGGCACATTAAAATGTGATGTCCAGGTAACTGTAGCTTTCATTCTAGCTAATGATAATAGTATTGTCTACAAATATAATGACTTTGGCTTCTCTCACAACACATTTGTCAACCTAGACTTACTGCTGGATCAGTGAGGGTCAAGCCTAAGCTGGTAACCTTATTTTACTCTTATTTCAAAGGAGATAACTCCCATTAATCCTAACCATATGCATGCAGGCCTGTAAGAGAGGACAGAGCCTTACATTGCAATAATGTATGAAAAGGAGTGACGGATGAAGGGATGCTTGGATGCTGGGATGAGAGACGTTCTTTTTTTAATGATACTGACAGGTGCAACCTGGGAGTTTCCTGACCTACTAACGCATTCATAACAGCCTGGTTTGACATCACACTTCCTAGAAAGAACCTGAACAAGCCATGACTCATGGTAGCCTGATTATGTAATAAAACTGGTAAAAAACAAACGAGCAACTAGATAATACATTTATTTGAAAATAAAGGGCACATAGTTGTGTGTTACAGATGTCAATCAGTCTGGTTGGCTATTGTCTCTTCCCTTCGGGTGGACTTGAGCTGCTCATGCTGTTTTAGGTAGTGGCAAATGTTTTGGTGCCCTAAGTCAGTGGTTCCTAAAGTGGGGTCCAGGGGTTCCAGAGCAAAAAGAGGAGTCATTTATTTTTTTTATTTAATTTCATTTAATTCCATCCATAAGTAACATAGTGACTGAAAGCATGACTATTTTGGTCATGGATTTCATACACTTTCTGGAATAAAACATGGAAAAGCCAAAATCCTATCAAATGGGCGACCCTGGGACAAAATCTTATCAAATGGGGGTCCGTGGTGTCAGTTCAGGGGTCCTTGATGTGAAAAAGTTTGAGAACAACTACCTTAAGTGAACTGTCATTCAGAGCACCCTGCCAACCCCCCCGCCCCCTAAATTCAGAATAAGAAGTCTACTCAGAAGAGGCATCGATTGGCATGGTGGCGGTTAAACTAATTAAAATTATTGGTTGTTTATCCATTTTCAGATTTCCAACACTGTAGCCATGCCTGTAAAGACAACTATCACAGGATTCTTTTGATACTGAAAAAACTTAAAACTTTTGTTTTAAGGGCACTCTGTAAATCATGTCTATGCCAAAGAAGCAAATACTGATAGAACTGTAATATAAGAATAAAAAAAACTTTTATGGTGGCTAATAATGTTGGTTGTTCCATTGCCTGTGTTTAAGCATGCTAATCAGGCCATTTGTTCTTCCCTTTTAAGTCTGGTATCTATAATTAAACAGAAGTTGAACAATTTTACCAGCTGAATGGAAGATGAATGGATGTGCTTGTTCATGTAGCGCACAGAACCCATAGTAGACAATGCTGCCAAATTGTAGAGACTCATAGACGTAAGGTAGAGCTTGAGACCGCAGATGCCTTACCAAATGTTGTTTCATCATTCACTGTATAGACATGTATGACAATGGCACATAGCACACTGATTCATGAAAGTTCATGGTTGTTCTAGGAAAACATATTTTAACAATATAACCCCAAGGTAAAGCTCTGCACAGCTTTTTCCAGAGCTATAAATCCCACCCCATTTGAGCATCAGTTTGTCTTTAACAGAGGGAAAAATATACAACCACCAGTTAAGTAATATGAGACTTAAGTTGAGTCAACTTCATGACACCTGAGGAAACTCCAATTGTTGAATAGGACTGTGAAATGTATTTGAAAGTAATGGAAAAAGCTGGCACGTGGACCTTGAGTTAAGATTATTTTATCAAACCATATTTAATTTGCCTATTCTCAGCTTCATCACAGTACTAAAACAATAGACAGGCCGTATATTCACATTCATACAAGTATACTGTAGCCTACATACAGTATTTTGTGTTACTCTTTTATTTTTGTATTTTCCAAAGGGATAAATCATTTGAATATCTGTAAATTGTAAATATCTAGTGCCACATAATAACTCATTGTGAGACGATGAGTCATTATGTGGCAGGTGACGATTCTCCTGTGATGACAGCTTTGTAGACAAACTTTGGTTGTCATATCTTAAGTCACATCACAGAAACGCATACAAAAAATCAATTTCCCCTGAATACACTCACTTATATGTAATGAAACATCAAATGCCTAATTGAGGGCCGTATTTCTCTGAGAACGGAGCTACATATCAACTGAAGCATGCGTCACCCCAGCGTAACCCCTGTAAGACTGGCTTTCAAAAGGTAACCGCACACCACCTCTGCAATTTGAGCTGTGCTCAACTTCTATTTCATATTGGGAGGTGGAAACAGACAAGCTTGCCGTGCAAAATACTCATTCTTCGAGATTATCATTGAAAGTGTTCAAATTTACAGTCAAATGTATTCATAAATGTTATAATGTTGGACATTAGGTTTGCAAGTAACTATTATTTTCATTATGGATTAATCTGAAGGTTATTTTCTCGATTAATCTAATCATTTTGTCTGTTAAATGTCAGAAAATATTCAAAGATGCCCGTCCAATTGGTTTCTTCAAATGTCTTGTTTTGTCCAGCCAACAGCAGAAAAAACAAAGTGATTTATTTTACTAAGATATGTGACAAAGAAAATCATCAAATCTGGATATTTGAGAAGCTCAAACTAGCAGATGTTTGTGATGGGGAAAAAAGAACAAAACAATTTTGCGATTATCAAAGTAGTTGCAGATGAGTAATCGTTTGAGCTCAATTGAACATCAGTCAAAAATCAATGTAGCTTTAACACAAGCAAGGTGCTGTTCTATTGTAAGTAAGTAAGTAAAATGTATTTATATAGCACTTTTCACAGATAAAATCACAAGGTGCTTCACAATATAACAAAATACAGTTCTAGCTAGACACCAGAAACACATTGACATCGTATAAAAAGCAACACATTTGCCTGTATTTAGTAACTTGTCCCATCTCTGAGCACATTGCTATCCAGAGAAATCTGTCTTTTGCATGACTTTATGACTGGTAACTGGATTTGTAGGTAATGAATGGAAATCCCTGGAGGCCACATGGACCAATTTTTTACCTCGCCTGTAACTGCTGACAGACGCTATTCCTGAATACACTATGACCCTCTCCATCACTGCTTCATCTCCTGAAATCATTTCTCCGCTTTCTCCACCGATCAAATTGTAAATGAGTAAAAGCTTGTTCATGCAGCGCCTGTCTCCATCAAAACAAATACAGTTTGACAATGGAAATGACACACACTCGTTTTTTTAGATGACAATATGTCGTTTATTTTCTATATTTTAAAGGTTTATTATTTACAAACAAAATAAACAAAAAAAAGATTTTTTGACAAACACTGTTTGTCTGCATATTGTTGTAAGAAAGTTTACATTTATCTTTCTTTCATCTGTATCAAGTAACCAACTGACAGTTCTTTTTGTCTAAGCCTTGGATTACATAAATGAGCTGAACAGTGACCATGTGAGCGGGGTTTAAGAGGACCAAGCAGCTTGTCGTAGCTTCTGCCCCTTCTCTTCACTACGCATATCATCAGTAAACATATGAAACCTGTGGACCTGTCATCGAAACCAAAAAACATGGTTTGTCCTCTCCGGGCATTTTTCTCACTTCTTTTTGCATTTCTTTTTTTTCTCAAACCAACAAAACAACAAACAAAAAGAAATATACAAATATATGTGCTGGTTTGTTGAGTCTCTATACTGCTAATATGTAAGCTCATTAGTTTGTGTTGTACATCACCATTAATGCCCATTCCAGTATGTTAGTTGTGATTGGTATAGTGAAAAAGCACATAGTTGGGAAGCTCTCCCTCCAAAGGCAAGTATCAAAAACAGCACAAACTAACAGTGCTGCTATCCATCTTGACTGTGTACTAGTTCCTATACGCTATGGCATATTCACAATTAAGCACTCCTCGTTGTAAATAGAACATCTCCCCCTCATTTAGAACCTCATACAGGATCAGGGCAGCACAAATTCTCTGGGATATTGCTCCTTTACTAACTCATTCAACATCTAACCTAGCTGAAAGAATCTTTTTTTAGTAAATCAGAAAGTGCAATTTAAAACAAAGACAATGACTTGTTTTGCTTTGGCCAGTTACCTTCCATACATCAATATTCAACCCAAACATCAGTGGCTAGCTACAAAGAAAGGTATAAAGGTGCTCCAAATTTGTACAATGTCTCATTGAGCGTGATATTACTGCAAGTCTAAAGATTGCACTTTTTTTTCAACTGTACATTACCTCATTAAATATGCTATATAGCTTGACTGACAATGTTAGAAAAAACCTGCCTCTAGAAGTTCATATTGTATGTAAAGATACCAATTGGGTAATCTGAGACATTTGGCCATCATCATTGCTTACTCCTTTCCTGTCTAAAAACACTGGGACATAGAACACATACAGTATAGTAAGAATGAATGCGCAGTTGTGTGCAGAAGTACCCCCTATACACACCCGAGCTCACACTCATAACAGAAGATGAAACATGGCTATAGTTTAGGCACAAATACTTAAGAATGTCCATGTGAAAAGTCAATGTTTCTGTTCACACACAGATAACGTCTAGGCAGACAGACGATGAACAAAACATAATCTAACATTACACTTAACGTCAACATTTTTTGAGATAGTATCTTTTTAAGCATTTGTGACAGTGCATGCTTTCATGACATTGGTGGGTTGACTGTATTGGTACACTATCGACACGATCTGTAGCGAAGACTTGAAATCTTTTCAAAACGGTATCTCTAAGGGCTTAGTCACTTTGAACTGATGGGCTATTTGGTTGCCATGAAAACTATGACTCTAAATAGTTCCCATTTGACCCACTGTATGAAGACAGCAGTAAGGCCTTGCGCACAAACGGCAATATACTGTATGTGCATGAAAATGGCCCTGTAAGCCGACATGGATGGCTTATTTTAGTTGAGTCATGAAATACTTTGGTTATTGGAAGATTAGAATATTCGTAATAGTTAATTTTCTTTTTGATAGAGTCGCAATATATTGGGGCTTGACCTTGCTTCTCTGCCTTAACATCAGTCAGTCAGGTCAGTTTAGAGTAGCTAAGCCCACATGATGGATTTACATGAGACAGAAACCTTAATGCAAACCAGCATTTCTTTTTCCGACTTGTGACAGGAAAACACCTCTCAGTGAAAATGTCCTCACGCACACTTGAGTGACTGATGTCTTTAACTTATGTGTTGAAAATGTCGTGCCAGGCTCTTCAACTACATGAATTGTGATTTGACTGCGTACGGTACAGTTTTAGTCAAGAAGCGGATGAGCAAGCACAGAATTTGTAGTTAAAAAAAAAAAGAAGAGTAAGCCTCATTTTGGTTCTTAAACACTACATTTCATAGAATTATCAGTTTGATATATGAACCAAAGAATCATTCTTAAAATGATCCTTAGCAGTTTGGGGAAATGAGGCTAGAAAAGACACATTTACTTTCTATAGGATGACTTTGAAATCAAGTTGTGTTTTGTAGGTAAATATTGTATACGTTCAGTTGGTGTGAAATGAAAGACTATATTAGGACTAAGAATCATATACAGACAGAGGGAGGGATTCTTACTTTAAATGTCCTTAAATCAGGCGTTTCTCAGCATCAGGTAGTGCTAGCTATTGCATTAAGGTTTGTTTATCTCTTATGAAACGTGTGTATTTTGTCACTTAACCTTTTTCACATATAGATGATATCCAGGTTCCTGATAGAAATAAGACATTGTTATGATAGAGAATGCACCACACAGTATCTGTAAATACTAGATCTACAAAACTATTTACAGCACACATATAGGTAATCTTTATGTCACAGTCTATTGCATAATGGTGATAATCTTTAGTTTATAAATATTATAAATATACACAGAATTTTTAAGCAACATTACATAACATATCAGCCATCTGAAATCAGAAATAGAAAACAATAGCATCCATCAATATCTTTCTCCACACTCCATTCTCCGCGAAAATAAACAAAGAAAGCAGCATTTCTATTATCTATTCCCTTTGGACCCATAACACTGTCATGGTTTGTATGTGAGCCGCTGTGGGGGTATAGTGGCTCAGCAGACTGCATTTCTGTTGCTGTGAGCAACATAACACTTTGTTACAGTATCTGTGTTGATTTCTGAAATGAGGGTTCAGGAAATTAGTATGAGAGTGTGTGCTTTTTGAGATTATTTGTCCGAGTTTGTTTGCATTTTATTATTCCACAGTGGTGCCTAAAGCTGATTAATAGGAGAAGATAATTTGTCTCTTCCTCAGTGGTAAAATAAAGAAAGAGAAAAATAGTCATTGTCAGAATCCACAATGCATTCCAGTTAAAAAAACAAACAGAAAGCAATAAAATAAAATAAAACAATGTCATACATTGTATATAATTCTTTATATTTCTCAGAAAGGAAGACTCATGTTTATACTACAGCTTTTAAATTGCCATTGTCAAATATTCTAGTTGGATTTTACACACATGGTCACATGCACGCACACACACACTCACACACCCATACATACAGCAGTGTATATACAGTATATATATGTATATATACACACACACACACACACACATATATATATATATTGTGGTTTTGTGTATGTGTGTGTGTGTGTGTGTGTGTGTGTGTGTGTGTGTGTGTGTGTGTGTGTATACATATATATTTATATATAGAGATAGCGTAAAAGAAAAGAGAGATGTATCTGTGTAATATACATTCTTAAGTTTAGGGAGACAATCTGTCTAAAATATAATACAAGGGCTTTTATGTACAGGATTTCTATGAGGTTATTTTAGAATAAAATTGGAGAGAAACAAAAATGCTGAAGGTCCTCACTTTTATCTCTTTTGTTGTATCTCCATTTTTAAATATGAATTGAAATATATGGAAGTTTAAAAAATGAGAAGGGAAAAATGGGATCATAAATTTGATGCAAAACGCATTTTGTCTTGCTCAGTCTCTGTACTGCTCAGGACAGAATCTCTTCTAGATCCGGGGGATTCCCTGTGCTGGGTTGATGATGATGCTGCTGCCGCCACTGCCGCAGCCGCCGCTGCTGCTGCGGCTGAGCGCACAGGGGGCAATGCTCCTGACGACATCTGGCGGAATAAATTGACCCTCTGGGGCACTGTGGTGCGGATGCCACTCTGCAGATTCATCCCCTGGATCGCTGCCGCCGTTGGTGGCACAATGGAGGCCAAAGAGTCTCCTGAGGCTGGGTGTACTCTGGGCCCCAGAGATGTGTCATGTGGCAGTGATGGTTGGGAGGCCGATAAGTGTCTAACATCTCGACTCAAGCTGCCTGACTGAAGAGCCTGTGTGCTCTTGTGGATTTCTCCCCGCTGAGGTGAAGGGACCTGCTGCTGCTGTGGTGACGGCTGCTGCTGCTGCTGCTGCTGCTGCGTTACAGAGGCTGCGGCTGCACTTGACACAGCAGGCTGCTGGGCAAGCTGTTGCTGTGTGGATAGAGATGGTTGGGCAATGGGCTGCTGGATAAGTGACAGCTGGGAGGCTGTGCGTGAGCCATACTGGAAGCTCCGGCTAGCCAGAGGGGTCTGCACAGGGGGACTACACATGGCAGCCGTGAAGGAGCAGGGCGACATGATCGCTCCTTGCTGCTGGAGTGGGGTCTGTGGGTTAGTTAAGGATGAATTCAGGTTGCCATGGGAAAGACTGGGAGCAGGGTAAACCCCCTGCGCTGCAGCAGCAGCGGCAGCGGCTGGTAGCATGCGGGCAGCAGAAGCATTGGCAATAGCTGAAGCACTATAGGTCATAGGTACAGAGGACTGCTGAAGCTGACTTGTGCCGAAGGCAGTTGGGAAGGGCGGTTGGGCTGGTGAGTTAATGATGGAGTTTCCTGACATTGGTGTTGAGTTCATCCCGGTGACTGACTGTTTGCGGTCCACCATCATCACCATCTCCCTGTCCTGACGGATAATCTGCTTCAATATCTCGTTCTCCTGTGTGTTGAAAACACCGGCGTTCAGATCCTTCTGGAACTTCTGCAGCAGCAAGGAGTTCTTCTTCCCTGTTGGGGTGCAGTCAGAAGAGGTGAGCACATAAAGCCATGGCAAACTTTGGTTGCCCTAAACCACAGGAAAAGGGCAGGATTCAGGACAGGGATGATAAAGATGCAGCTTGTATGTTTTAGTAGGAAGACTTGAGTGCATTTGCATTATGAAGCAAAGAATTTCATCTTGATTCACTCCACTAATTTCAACTTTGTCGCTCTTACGAGCTGCATCTTTTCAAGTCCACTAATGTCTGTCATATTGAATATAAAGTGTGAAGGACATTGAATGGTAATGACTATGGGAAAAATTACGGTCTGAGAGGAGTGAAGGACACATAAGGAGACAAAGATTGCTCAAAGTATGACGTGATAGCATAGACTGTGAAGGTGCTGACAATGAAACACAGAAGAATACTGATGAGTTGTACCCATATGTCACGTTACTGAAGTTTTTTTGAAGAAGAAGAAAAGACAAAGTCTAAGCTCTAGGAATACATTTAAAGCCACATTATATTTAAATCACAAGAATTCCGCTAAAACACATCACAAGAACACTTAGAATAATGCCTTTTTTATGAACAAGGTGACAATAAAAACAAACAAAGAAAGCGACAAAAATCTATTCCTAACATACTACCTCAGTGGGTACAGATTGTAAATATAATTCTACATTAAATACCTTTTAAGGAAAACTAAACTTAACTCACCTTACCACAGCATGCTATGTTATCTTTTTCATTAAGATTTGCATGGTATTCTCTGAAGATATGTTTTCATTTTTATAAATAAAATAAAAATAAAAAGTTTGTTATTCTTTAATGTGAAGATATTTGTCTGCAAAGTTAAATATTAATTATAAATCTTTCCTTAATACCGAATACAGTTTGTTTTTTAAAGTGTTATATATGTGCACTACAAAGAGCATTTTTAGCCCACAGGCCTGTAAATATTTCCCGGCCTGTCAAAAGTCATGGGCTGTGATAATAAAAGCTTGACAGATGGCTTCTTTAAACACCTAACACTTTTGTGGCTTTTATGAGTTTGGGAGCAAAACTGTGGTAAAATGCTACGTGGTACTAAAAAGCATGAAAGACATCTTGAAACTGGTCTTTTGTAGAAAGAATGGCCACATTTGAACAATGATAATAGTAAAGATCTGTGTAACATCTTTACTTAGAGGATGTCTATACTGTAATTACTGTTGACCTTGAGTATTGACAGGCTGTGACGTGTTATTTGTCGGTAAAGGAGACTGAATTGACTTTCAGTGTGCTGAAGGCTTTAGCCACAGTCAATCAATCACTAAGCTCCGTCCTTGAGGGCGGAAGCGGCATTTGCTGGGTGGCTTTCTCTCTTCTCAAGGCTGCCAACAAGCCATGCATTCAGCTATAAGACAGGACTTTCACAGCTGTAACAGCTGAAAGTGGATTAATGTTATGTTTTGCAGCCATTTCTCAGAATCAAGTTCGCGATTTGACGTTGTCCATTTTGACTGCAACAGTCACTACAGGGTCGGGTAGTTAAGGGCTAAAACTAGCACCACATAAACGACTACTGTACACTTACAAGGCTGCTTTCATTGCATTTTTAAAGGTGGTAGGGTTAAACTCTGTAGATCGGAAGGATGAAACATATTCATTATTTCTCCAAATAGAACCTGTGAGGGTCTGAATGTTTGCTGGAAGTTAGACAGAGTGGTATTGTTAGGATTTCAGGGCAACAGTGCTTAAGATGTCATCAAAATGAAACGGGAAGTTATCATTGTGGTGCACTGTAATGTGTACATACAATTGTCTAGACTAGGCAGAAGAACAGTTTGAACTCAGACTTGCTGCTCATACATTTTGTTTGGCAGTTACAGGCTACCAGTAATGTATACAGTGTGCCGTCTGTCTCATCTGTTGCTGTTCCTGCTGCCCTTCTAGATTCTTCTGGCCGCTTCTTACAGTGTTTCTCTGCTCCTCTAATCTCTCTTTGACATTTCATCGCAAAAGATAAACAGACATGTATCAAAGAATATAACAGACCTTTAGAGCTACTGTATGTATTTACTTACATTTAAGTCATTTTTAAGAAGCAAATTATTTCATCTTCTCCTAGGAAGCTGCAATTTTCCGTGCAAGATTATGACTATGGGGACTTAGATTGTTTTTTCATCAAAGAAAATAATCAGAATGGATGTTTGTTGTGCATTAGTAGAATAGGTAAAATTTCAAAATATCACTTTAAGTCAAGGTAAACTTTTATCCATGGAATGTTAAACTAACCAAAGCTAAATAGGAGGAGCTGAATTTGACTCATTAACCAACTGCGAGGTTGACATTTTAGTGTTACTTAACCAATGTCATGGTAAATGTCAGAACTCCGTATGAAACATAAACACATACAGTAACATGTGAGTTTGAGTTTGCCCTAATACACACCTTGTTCTTATAGAAAAAATGGCCTGCTCTGACAGTTAAATAGTTTTTTTTTTTACAGTGCAATTCTCTACAGGCAGAACTCGTAATGGGAGAGAGAGGCAAACAGGCACTGACTGTATATTTCTGTTTAAAATATTCTGGACTGTTTTCCCAAATGAATGCCAGTGGTAATTTCTGAACATGTCTGCAAAATGCAGTTTACCTGATTTAAAACTCAGAAGATAAAAAGAAGATGTCAACATATTATCCCTTAAAAAACAAAATGCAAACAAACAAAAACATAAATAAAATGTAAACACCACTCATGGATAAAGAAAGGTTCCCTTTTTTTGCATACAAAACTGTACAATTGAAATAAAAAATGATCAGATATGGGTTGAATCACCATTTGGAAATAATGCAATTATAGTATGAACTATGTTGCTTATTTGTCTTTCCCTGGCACAGTAGAACCAGTGTGATGTTCAATATACAAACATCACCTATCAATTTGATTTCAAAAGATAATACTACAGTAATTAACCCATATCTGAAATCTAAAACATAATCATTGTAAAACAGTCTGAAAGCCAACAAACACACCAAACAAACACGTAAAAAAACAAGCAAAACACAAACATCATAATGTTAACATACATCATAAATAATGAAGGCTGTATTTGATAAAATTCACAAATTTTGAGATTAATTCAAGGCTTTGCAGAAAAATTAAAAAAATGTTCATTCTAATTTACAATTGAATTTGATAAATCATTTCACCAATAATCTGTAATAAATTGTTTAATTTATGAGTCACTGCAGGGAATGTTTTCTTGATTCTTCTTGTTGAGGGTTATTTAGTACACCATTACTAAAGAACTTTTAAAGAGGATAACTTGTGTAAATGTGCATGGAAAAAATGATAATGGATTAAATTAAATTAAAAACTTGCCCTCCACATGTGCTCAATATGACATTACTGTAGCTCTGTGTTTGAATACAGTTTAAGCCAAAAGATGTGATTACCTAATTCTTTGATAAGTTTCAGTGAAGTACTAAAATTTTTCCAAATGATTTATACAAAAGACAGAATTCATATTGCAAGTCAGACAATCAGAAACAAACTATATTTTTTTCTATTTGTGAAAACATGAATAAATAATGAAATGGGATTTCTGCATGTAACAAAAAGTGTATGTGGCATTGCATTAGTAAAGTCTTTTTACTAATCTGCACGCATGATTTCATTTGTGAATACACTTTGAACAAAGGATTCAAAGGTTAAATAAAAATGTCACTGAGCATGTGCCCATAATCCTGTTAGATCTGTGAAAGTCTGTTACAAAATAAACATGGCATGTAACACTGAATGGAATTCCTTTGTTTCTTTGATTGTCTTAGTTGTTGACATTTTGAATGTGTCCATCAAAACATCTGCAGGACTGGTGTGGGTGACTTGAATTATGTGTCACTGATGCAGGAATTAAACAGTTTGTGTAACCTTCAGCAAGAGGTCAAACTCCTGGAGGAAGAATTTGAGACCGGATCCATTTAGCAAGCCTCTATAGGTCAATTTGTCCCTGTTCGAATATTGGAATTGGAATAAAGTGTTTACCTGATGCCTACTCGTCGGCCAGGACACTCTTGAAAACGAGATGTGCTCGTCTCAAGACGGACTCCTGGTCAAATAATTTTTAGATAGATAAAAGATAATGTCAAATGTGCAACACGTTATTGGTTTCAAAGCATGGTTACTTTTTTTTCTTTTCCTTTTTAGAGCAAGACAAGCATGTAACCAAATGCAGTTCATATATAGAAACGATACAACCAGCACGGATCATGACAAAGTATCATCCCTCGTATGAGACAAAACCCCCTTCATGGTTAGTCTGAAAGGATGGATTGATATATATATATATATAACTCTGAGAAGTGTCAGAGTGGGCAGCTTTCATTTGCTAACATTTAGCTATAGTGAAACTGAGCTTTTAACTTTCATAAAAAGGGCAAATGTAGATTTTGACTGTTAAGGCCAAAGGGCATACAGTATGTTGTGAAGGGCACAAATCCATACACTTCACTACAGGGCAAATAAAGAATCTGTTTTTATTTTATGCTAGTCCAAAAAAATACAACCTTGTCTCCTGTGAATTAGGCTCATATGCAGCTACTTCACAATTAGCTATTAGTGTTCAGTTTCAATGCAAGAAGAAGTGACATGCGTAAAGCACAGAGAAAAGTGTGGGCGTTGACGTCTGGGTGGATAGAAGTGCAAAGCTAGAGGTGAAGGTTTGTGTCTTGTATTAAATTAGAAATGAGTGTTGTCATTTGTAAAAATTTAAACATTCTCAGTAGTTTTTTTCTTACCTTAACCATGCTTCAGCTGCCATGAGCAGATATTGTAAGAATAAACACTGATGGTGAACATTTCGCAGATTTGTTCAAAATAACGTTTGCAGACACGGCTTGTATAAATTTGGATGTGAACATTTTGCAGATATGTTTTGTGTTTGTCAGATATTTTGATATAATCCAGTCATCCATCCACTATACCCCCCCCCCC
>NC_060162.1:10816640-10820696 GCF_021292245.1 Micropterus dolomieu | reverse complement strand
CCCCCCCCCCCCCCCCCCCGCCCTCCATATAAAAGAAGTAAATAGTAGTAGATGAACTTAATTCTAAGGAGAAAAGGTTGTCTCAACAGTGACACACATCTGTTGTTGGATTCTGATTTACTCTAAGTGGTCTTGTTCCAGATGTATTGTTCATTGCTTGTTGCTGACTTGCCTGACGCTACAGTATTTCAATGTTGAGTCAACACTTGGGTTGCAAAGCAATTCAATATTGATGTGCCTGTGTCAGGCAAAATGATACACAAATACAAAGCCATGACAAAGAAAAACAACAATAACAGATAGAAAAGTAGATACAGACTGCAAGCTTAACCACTGATATGAGACAACATTGGCACACTGTCACTATGGAAAGTCAACTTTAGTTTTGTATTCAGTTGATATTGTTTTCTGGTTTATATAATAGGGAAACAAATCACCAAACATTGTGGTCTCTAGTGTTATTGGCAGGCATAAAGGTTTGTTGGCAAGAAGGCAGCTTTATTGGTAAAAGCCAGCAGCGCCGCACTGAGAAGGTGTGGCTAATTTATGATAATGAGCTGCTTGGGTTGTCTGTGTAGCAGCCATAAAAGCTAATGATATGAAACATAAATCATTTCAAAAGTGTCTTATTTAACAAATTCCATTTCTTTCTGCATAATACATAATAATAAACTTTTGTTTTTGATTTTTCTCTTTCTGTGCAAAGGAGGAAGGAGTTCTATGAAACAGCAGGACTGCATGAAAATATTTACTTTATTCACCACCAGTAACCTGGAGAGCATCCAGCTGCAATTGAAGAATTACATTTTTACAAAAAAAATAAAGAGGCTTGCCTCAATAAATTAGCTTTACTGTCTGCTGATTACTTGCAAACCTTACAAAGGTGGGAAATGCTTTTCAAACATATCGTGAAGTTCTCTGGAGCTTTCAGTTAATTCAATGTATCATAAATCCCTAATGAATTAGAGCATGACTAGCAAGACACTTTGCCGTGACCTTATTTTTATATTTTATATTCTGTTATTTAATTAGAGGTTAGATTAAAATGCACTGTAATATTTTAAAATGTTCCAATAGTAATTAATGGCATTTCATATCATTTTATACAGTAACATACATTGTGTCATTTCTTTTCACCAGTGTTTGTACAGTTTTTTTTCATATGCCCTTAGTATATCCTTACTGTATGTAGACTATATGGTGGTATAACCTCTTTCCCCATTATATCTATCTAGAAGTTTGTCAGGTAAAGGAAGATATTTGTTTGCTAGTTGTTACATGTGGAAATACACTAGTCAGAATATTCGTAGCACATCAACACTATGATGGCACATACATTACAGCGGTAAGGTACAGTATGGCAATCGCACTATTCTGCTGTACTGCCTCACTGACAGTGTACGATAGCTGAGCTACTAAGAAAACAATAATGTACTTTAAGAAATGAATGCATGCTATTCACATGTGTCCATACACATCAGTGTGTTTTGAATCTGTACCTGCCTTTTTTGTTTTAACGAAATGTCATTGTATTTCCTAATGGGGGTTGGGTAAGACTGATACCAGATCTTAAAATACATACAGTAGTATCTGAGATATCAACACAAATAATACTCATTAAACACTTAAAGTTTACTAACTATACACACTGAAATGTCTATATGAAATGTGCTGAATTCATTGTCAAGTTATATATATATATAAGAGGTAATAAAACGAATACATTTTCATTTCAAAAAGATACATATAATTAATGCAGCAAAACATAAGCAAAGACAAAAACACATTCTACTTCTGTCAGTTTAAAAATATTTTTTAGACAACACTTTAATATTGTCATATTATCTTCTACATGTTTAATATGTCAGGTCCAATCAAAGTATTAAAGCAGATTGAACACATTTAAAAAAGGAGAGGGAGAATGTGCAACATAAGGGTCAATGCAACCAATTATTGCCCTGTTTGCCGTACATACATGTGCCCCTTTTGTAAACTGTAACAAATCTATGTGTCTGAACCATTATCATTTATTCTATTTCAGCTACAATCTGTCAGGGCCAAGCTCTTCTATCAGACTATGAAAATAAGGAAGCATTGTTGATAATGAGGGTATAGTTGAATGAAACTATACAGGCCTGTTGGCCAGATGGATGTTTGGGCCTATAACAACTCCCTGATGTCACCTGGCCCTGCTCTTATTTCTTTTTTTGTTTCTTCTGGCTGATTTTGAGTACTCTGATATGGGGTGGGGTGCTGCTCATACCCAGGAGTGCAGATGGGTGGAAAGAGGGCCAGACACACATGCATGTGAGGTTAGCTTCCATCCACTCGCTGACATCCAGTGGGGGGGTCAACACCAAACCAACAAGGGGGCGAAGTGACTCCCTCCCGGACAGCGACATGCACTGCCTTCCAGTTAATCCAACCACAAAACGCTACTTTGGTTCTTTAGAAGGATTAATGCTGGTTACAACATTTTTTTTCTTTCACGTTATTTAAGATAAAGAAATAGACAGAAGTAAAAATAAATAGCATACAGGTCATGCAGCACAAGATGGCAGACACAATGCTTTTATGAAGAAAGAAGGCAAACAAATACTGATTAAGACAAGACGACAAGGCACGATGACAGGCAAGAGATCCGACCAATCAGACAGGACAATAATTAAATGTAGGCAGGTCTTACCAATGCGGTCCAATCGGTCAATGGCAACAGTTTCGAAAGCACGTCGCATCATGGGGTACTCTTCTAGCACCTCATTGAAATGGTCAACAGAGAGAGAGAAGAGTCGACAGTAGGTGTCTGCACGCACACTCGCAGTTCGCCTGCCCTTGGTGAGCAGACATATCTCTGTTTGATGGGGACACAAAGAGACAAAAGAAAACATAGTGAGAGCAGAAGACATTTTGAGACATGATGAAACGGTTACAGAAGTGAAGACTGTAGAAGGACATTAACAAAATTATCCCAGTAATTACAGCTAGATTACCATATAGATGAACCTTGAGTACAAGAGGTATAGAAGCAGAAGCTAATGTGGATGCAGGACTGCATCAGTGCACTGCATCAGTTGTGAGACAGTGTATAACTAAGCAGAGTGGTTACTTAGGTAGTTTAGCCCAGTGGTTCCCAACTTCCCAAAGGGTTGAAGACAAATCTCAGGGGTCATGAAAATTTGTATATTTTAATTTTTAATATAGGATAATTTACCAAGAAATTAAACCACCCGAGAAGTTGAGAGGGGACATCTCTCTTCAGCAGAACTACTAAGAACTCATAGACATCTGAAATGTGAAAAGGGGCCCTAATTAGATGCTGCTTATTTGTAAGGGATCAGAATCCAAGAATGTTGGGAATCTAAAGTAAAATGTAGTGTGGTATAAAAAGTTACATTTTCCCTCTGAAATGTAGAGGATTAGAATTACAAAGGATAAAATGGAAATACTAATGAGGAAAGTAAGATGTACATAAGTGCAGCGCTTGAGTAAATATACTTAGTTACTTTCAGGGGAGGTGGGGGGGTTGTAATCTGAAAGAGGCTTGAGAGGGAAAAAAGATAATCTTCCCAACTTTGTCAACTCCACTCTAGTTTCATTCAGCTATAGGATGCAATTCCAGGAATTAAACAATACTTGGGTGATTTAGGCCAGTCTGCTAAGCAAAGTCTTAGAAATTTGGGAGTTGTCCTGGACAAAGACATGTCGTTAGTGCAGCACTGCAAGCAGCTGACGAGAAACTGCTTCTTTCAATTAAGGAAAATCTCAAAACTTAGAAATATAGTTTCAAGAAATGATTTGGAGCTAATCATTCACGCCTTTGTGTCGTCGCGGTTAGACTATTGTAATAGTTTATTTTTATGCCTAAACCAGAAGGAGCTTTCTCGACTGCAATTAGTACAAAACTCTGCAGCCAGAATTTTAACACGTACTAATAGGAGGTCTCACATATCACCAATCCTAAAAGAACTTCATTGGCTACCAGTGTCTTATAGGATAAATTTTAAAATTTTGGTTTTAGTTTTCAGAGCTTTACATGGCCAGGCTCCACCCTATATT
>NC_060162.1:10780076-10816540 GCF_021292245.1 Micropterus dolomieu | reverse complement strand
AGAACTTCATTGGCTACCAGTGTCTTATAGGATAAATTTTAAAATTTTGGTTTTAGTTTTCAGAGCTTTACATGGCCAGGCTCCACCCTATATTAGTGACCTGATTCAGCGTTATACCCCTGTGCGTGCTCTGAGGTCTGTGGATCAGAACCTGCTGACGGTTCCACGCACTCGCTACCGTACTAGAGGTGACCGATCTTTTCAGGCTGTTGCCCCTAGGTTGTGGAATGACCTTCCACCATCTATGCGCTCTTCTGATTCTGTTGATGCCTTCAAATGCAGACTAAAGACACATTTATTTGTTCAGGCTTTCAATTAGCTACTTGTGGGTTGATATGATCATGTACTGTCTATGCTTTTATTGTGTGTATTTTATGATATTAATGTTTTTGTTGTGAAGCACTTTGTGGCCCTATACCTGTGAAAGGTGCTATAGAAATAAACTTTTACTTACTTACTTACTTACTATACCCTACATGCAAAGGCTAATTCAGCCCACTTTTACTGAGGATTTGAAATATGTCAGAAAGTGTTCTCTTAGTAGGGTGCTTATAATTACTAATACTCATTCATACTAAAATCGTCTGAACAGCAATGAGATGATTGCAAACAGACCACATGCTGGGGGAAAAAGGTCATGCTTTTGATTCAGCCTACAATTTTAATGTCCAAAATAGGGGTTTCACTTCTGATGTCAATAACAACAGACTAAAATCCAGTTTCTATGGTACAGTGATTAGACAAGATGATTTCATACACGTGTTTAAGAAAACTAATCTCAGTATTGCTATCCTGTAAAGGACATGCAAACTAATCTGAATTTCCTCACATGTGTGTCTTATTGAGCTAGCAGTAAATGATACGTGATGGTAACACCTAACATTAACAAGGCCTGAGCTCCTCAGTGTTTTCATGAATCAGTGACATAAAGCAGAAAGTGCACATAATGCACAATCAATCAATCTGCCTTGTATTTATTCAACCTACATCTTTTTCTTCTCTTTAGCTTTCAGTGCCTGTCTTCCCAGTATCAACTTCCCTTGCTTTCTGTTCAGTCCTGTTCACCCGCCAACACCACTCGACCTCCACCCACATTTGCACTTCAGTCCAGTCAAGAGCGCAACTTCCATCTTCATTAAATCGTTAAATGTTAACTTGTCGTGGTGTGATCTTTTCTGGCTATGCTATGAGCTGTCGTGAAAATAGAGCACAGAGTATGCAAGGTGTGAGAGCAACACTCTCAAGCTGTGGGTGTGAATAAGGTGTCCGTGCTGTTATAATGGTACCTCTGTTAACACAAGATACACAGAGAGAAAGACAGCGACAGAAAGAAAATCTTGCGCTTTGTTAATTTTGTTTTCACAAAGGTGAAGAAACAGAGGCAGACACAAAGACAGTTAGTGGTTGATCCACAAGCTAGCATGAGGCGCTGTGCGGCTGCATCCAGAGGTAAATGTTTTACTTATCAGTGATCGACTAGTGGCTCAGGTCTAGTAAGGTGGGTTAAGTTGGCTGTATTTGAGAGCTGGAAACGGCTGACATCCCCCAAATTACTGACTGTCATGGCACTCAATTTGGACTAATGCCTAATACAGCTTTGAAACTTGTTAAAATGAAGCACTTCTAATTACTGCTTTGTCATTTCAGTTCATACTGAAACATTTCCCAACCATAGATTCAACCAGTACAATCAAATGATTAGTTGGAACTTGGTGCCAAGGTAAGCTACTCTGTTGCATCTGTTATTCTCCAAATCACTAGGTATAATTGTAATTGACAATTAGAGCCAATGTGACCTGAAAGCCCTGAAGTGGTAGCTAAAAATGTTCCTCACTATGAAAAACACAAGTATTAAAACATGTTTTAAAGGAATGGTTTGCCATTTTGGAATCTCAGACGTGTTGAGTGGTATCAATCTGTCATCTTGTCATCTAAGTCTCAACAAGAAAGTGAATAAGCACATTTCCCAAAATGCCAGTTCTTTCAATAGTAGAATGTATATTTTGGCTAGACATGCAGGAGGTTTTATGTGACTTTTTCTGCCAAGGCGACCTGATCTACTAGTAGGAGTCACTAATAAAGCAACCAGCATGCGAACTCTTTAGCCGCGTTTTTACCAAAGGAACCATACCCCGGAACTAGGAACCTTTGGAGGAACTCACTGCGTTTCCACCGAAGGGACCAGGGTCTAAATTTAGTTCTAGGGTCTTTATTTTAACCACCAAAAAGTCCCTGCTTGGGGGGGTAGTACTTTCCAAAAGTACCGGTACTTTGGAGGGGATGGGGCTTGCCTTGCAGTGAATTTCTGAATGGATGAGTAGAGGCTACTGGCTTTAAATCGAGCATGTCGGCTGTTTTACTACTACTGCTCCTCTCTTTTCCACCGTTGTTTGCAAACCAATAAATCACAATCAATAGTCAGATAGCGCACACACAAGTCTCACAGATGGAATTACACTAAATACTGGGTCCGAAGTTGTTGTTTGAAGTTTTCATCTGTCAGGAAGTTTTTACACGGAGCCGAAGTTGGTCTCCTCCTCTCCAAAATAAGCGGAACAGCTGATTACAGCAGGTAATATAGCTCCTCCGACGCTCTGGCGGACACAGACGTGAGTCCTGCAGCCAATGTGCAGCTCTTGTCGGCTGGAACTGTTTTAATAACCTTATAAACTGTCTCGATTTTATGTTTCTTTCTCTGTGCTGGAGTTCTTTTATGAACTTGATGGCTTTATCCAGTTTGTTTTTAAATGTATGTCAAACTTTATTGTCTCTCCATTATACTCCCACAAAAAAAGCTGTTTCTAATTGTCAAGCATAGCCTACAGTTATTCATTATATTCCAATCAAATCTGATGTTCATTTATAAATTTTGCTCATGGATTGTTGTTACTAAAAATTATGACTGTGCATCGCTTTGTATGGCCTACGTCAGTGATTCAGATTCTGTTGTCAGGTAGCCACACCACCCTATAACTGAACTGCAGAATAACGGCACAAGCAACAGTGGGAAACATTTCTTCAATTTTTTGCTTTCCTCTGTTGGAATAGCACTTTCAAACTGTGCTAATTCATTCTGTCAGACTACAGTGAACTCCATTTGTGAGTGATTGTTTGAGAGGATGAAAGCATCATGCTGATCAAGTAGCTGACAGACAGAAGGAAAGGCTATGCTGTGCTTACCCACTGTCCACTGTTTTAACACTATATACACATTTTTTTTTACATCAAATTGTTCAGCTTGTTCAGCAGTTTTTTCTTAAAATTTAAATATCAAAATTCAAGTGTCAGGGGCAGTACACAAAACAGAAGAGGCCAAGTATTAAAATGAAGACTGAGAATCTGATTTCATAAAGGTAATGGTGTGGCCTCTGGTGGTGTGATTCTTACTCAACTATTTTTGAACAGCCAAAAATTGTGCATTTAAGCACAATTTAGTTGCTCCTCTGTTGCTGGCAGGTGGAAAACTGAAAAATTTCCAAACTAGGGAACAGACATATTATAGATATTTTAAAACTCTTGTCACCTAAAAGACTTGGTGCGGTTTGACACGTATCTGCTGCCTTGTCACAAAGCATCACCGCTGACCCCAGGAGCATTGTGGATAATTTGCCTTTACTTCATGTGTCACATACTCTCATGGCAACCAGCTCCCCTGCTCCTGCACCCCATGGCTGGGACTAAAGAGAGGGAGTCCCACAGGACTAAGACATTCAAGTCCAATAGGGATTTCATCTGCTGTCTGTCATTGTCCTAGCATTATACTCCAGTAGTCCCTTAGCCTCAGAGTGACTTCACTACAGAGCTGTGTGGTACCAATATGTAATCCCATTCACAGGGGCCCAGGAGTGATTACTGTGATACCTTTTTAGCATGCAAGCTTAGCATTGACCATGGTTGGAGGTGCTTTGTGACCTACTGTCCTCATAGATGTCCTCCTCATTACTATGCTAATAGTTTCCTGTGGCTGCGCTCTGTTTTTGTACTCGCTCTCCCTCCCTCTGTTTCATTCTCAGTCCCCCTCACTGATTTTTCATTCTGGCCACGGTATGGCCTGGTTGTAAGGGGAGTGTGTATCATCGTAGAAAAGGGGGAAGAGTGAGGTGCCTGGCACAGCCAGCTGCTCCCAACTCAGGGCTCATCTACTAATGCCATACAAACGGGTAAAAATACCAGCTGGGCAGAAGGCAACGGCAGGTGGCCGGGCACCAATAAAACTCAGCAAAATGAGCAGTGCACCCTTTATTATTTGGACAGATAGAACAGATATCTTTTAATTAAAAGATTAAATGACTGACTAAATGGGAACATCTACTGTATGTTCTCCATGTTCTCTGTATGTTTTTTTCCATTTTCAGTGAACTTATTGGTCACATGGTCAGCTTCTTGCACTACCAGTTGCACTTATGAACTCCTTTAGATTCTGGTGAATCAATATGAACTGATTTGGACATATCTGCGCAGAATGAGAGCACACCAGACAGTAAAAACACACACATACACACAAATTAGAGGTACTATTTTGTGGTACAGAATAACCTTGAAAATGTTTGAGACAAAGCTTGAAAAAGATCATCCAAAAATCCCTGATAAGTATCCTCTGTCTAGCTTCCTCAATACATTTCCTGAATTTTTAAATTTGGTCTCCAGAGGTTAGTTTACAGGGGAAACTTTAGCTCAGGTAGCCTAGCAATTGTTTGCTAGGCTACGTGTAAACTGTTTTTACTACATGTTGCCATTATACTCCAGTTTAGAGCTGAAGGGATTACTCCATCAATTAGTCAATCGATAGAAAGTCAGTTGTCAACAACTGATAGTTTGACTGCACTTTCAAACATTCTACTATGTGAGGATCTTCAGTGAAAACAATTGGAAACAAGTTCTCAAGTCATCAACAAGTACATTTTTTAAGGTGAAATGTGTGTGTGTAAATGTATCTGGCCACCATTTACACACTCACACAGTCACACTCTTTTAGCTCCGTGTTTGGTCTCTACCTTCTCACCTGAGGGAAATATACATAGTTCTGTGCGCGCCACTTTAAATTCTAGTTGCTATGCATGCATGACCGGGAAGCTACGCTTTAGGCAGTTGCCTCTGCCTTACACAGCCTGCATGGAACGCTCACATGTAGTTTCCAAATTTAAACCTTTCCCACTCTCCGACACCTGGCAGACCAGGTCGAGGCCTGGGAATGCATGCTCACACGTGGCTACAAAGTCGACACAGCCCTGTTAGAAACTTAGGCTAAATATCCACTCCTTGCCAACACAAGCACAGCCACACCTACTCCTAAAAACACCGCAGTAGCGACAGATGTCAAATTTAAATGTTTTCACAGAGGCGAGACTCATTCCAAGGTTCACACGGCTGTCGGTGGGGCATTTTCCTGGTGTGTGCTCGCAAACCCCGGTAGACAACAACACAGACTGCCACACTGCATACAAGCCTAGCGCTGACATGTTATGACACCAAATCCGTGCCATCCCTGACCTGTACTGGTCCTGTGGGAGTGGCCGGCTGTACCAAACTCTGCCGGAAGGATGGAGAGGTACATGCGCGAAAGTAGTATTGGCATTGGATGTCCTGATCATGCCATACGAAGCCTGACAGGCAGAAATGCTCCAGCCAAGACTTTTTCTCCATTGATCCTAATGTGTTGATAGAGGCCATCGGGGTGCCCTGAGGGGTCCCAAATGAGTTTAAAGAAAGAAATTAAATTAAGAAATTAAAAACAAAAAGACGGAGAATGGTGGATACTTTTATTACAATCAACCGTCAAAGCTTGTAACTGTTAAATATTGAAATAATAACATGTGATTGTCCGAAAGACTAATTGAATTCAATTTAAGGAATTAATTTACAAATATAGACCAAACTCTTTATTATCAATTTCTTTCCGGTGACAGGACCATTAGATTGGTGAATAATGCACACGCTTGGAAAAGCTTTTATCTGATGGAAACAGGCAACAGTTTTTCAAAACAAAGGTCTCAGACACAAAAGTAGTCCTGCAAAGAAACATTCACACTTAGCTTTCGTAGATGTCCTTGTTTTATCCCACAAGTTAATCTAGGAGACTAGGAAATTATAGATTATTATAGACGCTATAGGTCAGTTACGAATATATATGTTTTGTATTATACATGATATTTGATAGCCAAGGTTCTCATCCAGGATGAGTACAAATATAAATATGTTTGATCCCCTGCTTATTCATAACTTAATAATGTCTATGTTCTGCAAAATTGGCTATGGCTAATTTTCTATTGTCAATTTTCTGTATTTGGATGTCCATATACAGTGCCTTGCGAAAGTATTCGGCCCCCTTGAACTTTTCGACCTTTTGCCACATTTCAGACTTCAAACATAAAGATATAAAACTGTAATTTTTTGTGAAGAATCAACAACAAGTGGGACACAATTATGAAGTGGAATGAAATTTATTGGATATTTCAGACTTTTTTAACAAATAAAAAACTGAAAAATTGGGCGTGCAAAATTATTCAGCCCCCTTACGTTAATACTTTGTAGCGCCACCTTTTGCTGCGATTACAGCTGTAAGTCGCTTGGGGTACGTCTCTATCAGTTTTGCACATTGAGAGACTGAAATTTTTGCCCATTCCTCCTTGCAAAACAGCTCGAGCTCAGTGAGGTTGGATGGAGAGCGTTTGTGAACAGCAGTTTTCAGTTCTTTCCACAGATTCTCGATTGGATTCAGGTCTGGACTTTGACTTGGCCATTCTAACACCTGGATATGTTTATTTGTGAACCATTCCAGTGTAGATTTTGCTTTATGTTTTGGATCATTGTCTTGTTGGAAGACAAATCTCCGTCCCAGTCTCAGGTCTTTTGCAGACTCCACCAGGTTTTCTTCCAGAATGGTCCTGTATTTGGCTCCATCCATCTTCCCATCAATTTTAACCATCTTCCCTGTCCCTGCTGAAGAAAAGCAGGCCCAAACCATGATGCTGCCACCACCATGTTTGACAGTGGGGATGGTGTGTTCAGGGTGATGAGCTGTGTTGCTTTTACGCCAAACATAAAGTTTTGCATTGTTGCCAAAAAGTTCGCTTTTGGTTTCATCTGACCAGAGCACCTTCTTCCACATGTTTGGTGTGTCTACCAGGTGGCTTGTGGCAAACTTTAAACAAATTTTTTTATGGATATCTTTGAGAAATGGCTTTCTTCTCGCCACTCTTCCATAAAGGCCAGATTTGTGCAGTATACGACTGATTGTTGTCCTATGGACAGAGTCTCCCACCTCAGCTGTAGATCTCTGCAGTTCATCCAGAGTGATCATGGGCCTCTTGGCTGCATCTCTGATCAGTCTTCTCCTTGTATGAGCTGAAAGTTTAGAGGGACGGCCGGGTCTTCGTAGATTTGCAGTGGATTGATACTCCTTCCATTTCAATATTATCGCTTGCACAGTGCTCCTTGGGATGTTTAAAGCTTGGGAAATCTTTTTGTATCCAAATCCGCCTTTAAACTTCTCCACAACAGTATCTCAGACCTGCCTGGTGTGTTCCTTGTTCTTCATGATGCTCTCTGCGCTTTAAACGGACCTCTGAGACTATCACAGAGCAGGTGCATTTATACGGAGACTTGATTTCACACAGGTGGATTCTATTTATCATCATTAGTCATTTAGGTCAACATTGGATCATTCAGAGATCCTCACTGAACTTCTGGAGAGAGTTTGCAGCACTGAAAGTAAGGGGGCTGAATAATTTTGCACGCCCAATTTTTCAGTTTTTTATTTGTTAAAAAGGTTTGAAATATCCAATATGTCCAAAATGTCCCACTTATTGTTGATTCTTCACAAAAAATTAAAATTTTATATCTTTATGTTTGAAGCCTGAAATGTGGCAAAAGGTCGAAAAGTTCAAGGGGGCCGAATACCTTCGCAAGGCACTGTATATGGCCAGACGGAGGATTGTTATGGCAGAAAATTGTGTCCTCTTACATTTAATCTTTTATGTATGTTCTTTTACTATTATTATTATTATTATTATTATTATTATTATGTATTGTGTTTTATCCTTAACCTTTCCTCTCCTATACTTTTTTGTTAGTCTGTCCACATTTACTAGGGTTTAGGTCAGAGCTGTGAGATTTTTTTTGGTGTTTTCCCTCTCTTGTTGTTCCTCTCCTCTCCTGGAATGTTCATTCAAGGCTGAGAGAGGATCTCTGTTCCCCAAAACATAGAAACCTAGACTGTGTAAATGATGATGCATCCCTTTGCTCGGGGCCAGACGTTAGTGACTGTCTTAGGAGACAGAACCTCTGGTCCAGCTGATTTGTGTTGTAGTACTTCTCTGTTTATTCTCTTTTGTTAAATAAATTCTTCAAAGACAATTGTTTGTTGTAACTCAATTATTTGCTCATCCCATCACCAGGAATATAATTTCCACGACAAGAACTACCATTATTTAACTTCATCTAACTGGAAATAATAGCCAATTAAACACCCTGTGGTTTGGTAAATGCACTCACTGCCTTGAAGATCCATTTGTAAGAGCATTATTGGCCAAAGGTTTTATCCTGACATTTCAGCTTAGTTTCTTAAACAAGATGTACTTGTTCTGTGCCACAGCGATTCTGCAGCCCCAGAGGATTAATTGTTTGATTGCTGCACTGCCACATTTCTTACTATTTGACATGCAGAGTTTAAAATGCCCCCCATCCCATGGCATTCCCATATTTGAAGCGAGTAACTTTGCACACTGGCATGACAGCAGTCCTGTGGTTTGAACAAGCACGAAAAAAGATGACTAACTTCTTTTTTGATTCACTGCCTTCCCCTAGCTTGCCTGTGAGACATGAACTGCGTGCAGCAGACGCACCAAAGAGAAGGTATTCTTAGACTCCTCAGTCTCCTTCCATAGTGGGGATGAACTTGTGAGATAAAATATGCAAGAACCTCTAAAATAGGAAACTTTGCTTTGCTTTCACATTGACAAAATCCACAGGAAGACATTGTCGTGTCTGAGTAAACAACGTGCAATGAAATTACATTTGACTGAAAAATTAATGCTATCTGTAATGTTTTGGAGAGGGAACGGGCTGAGAGGAAGAGAGTACAAAGACAGAGAATGAAAGCACAGCAGAGAACAGAACAATACAGTAGCTCCTGATTTTACACAGAAGGAACAACTAGCTATTCTCTTTTTTATAAGCAGCAGGAATGTATGGAAAGGGGAGAAGAGTTCATGAGTGTGTGCACGTGTGTGTGTGTGTGTGTGAGAGTCGGGGAGGAACCTCTGTGTGTCCTAAGGGATGCCTGATCCATGCCTTGGCCATCTCCGACAACCAGATGAGAGGTTATATAACTGCGGAAGCTGTCCAACACTAGTTAATGAGAATCTACATCTACAATAACTTCAAACAGCATCAAACGCAAGACCTCAGGCTAGACTCATGTCTTAATAAATAATCATATGAATATACTGCAGGAATGCATGCGTGACTATGAGTACGGTGCTCTTTCATGGCAGTACCCACATATATAATTCATGTTTGCATTTTCATGTGAACATTTCAATAAAAAACAAAAACTCATTTTGGATTGTTAATTTATTGTTCTCTTACCTCCAAAGTACGATCCATCGGTCAGCTTCATCTCCTTGTTGAACTTGGTGATAACACTTGCAACACCATGTTGAATGAAGTACATCTTCTTCCCAACGGTGCCTTCTCGGATAATGTAGTCGTTGGGTTGAAAGACCTCAAACTTCAACTTGCTCAGCATCCCCGTCACGAAGTTGGGGTCCGCGTTGGCAAACAGTGGCATGGTGGCCACAAGCTTACGGCAGTTGAAGTTGACAATTTCCTGTTGGACACAAAAAATGTTGGTTGAACAGATGAGATCATTCCATAAATAATTCAATAATCTCCACCTACAACTTGAGAAATTACCATCAGTTAGGTAGTCTGACACAAAACACCACAGTAAATCCTTCCTTTCTGCCGCTTTTATCTGCAGGCACAAATGAATTGCATGCATATTGCTGCTTTATCCCTAATACTTCTAAAGCACTTCCCATCACTCCTGAGAAGAAACTTTTTGGCACACGCGTCAGATCCTGATGAGTTTGCCCCACGGTGCCGGCTGCAGGCCATCTCTCTGGCCTCATCCTGTCCCCTCAGACCCAGCAGGAGATTAGGAGCTTGTTGTCTGTTTACCCGTGCATCTATGTTGCTGTGCAGATGGAAAGCCGGGGCACTTGGCATCTGCGGTGGTGTGTTGCTGACCCCCCGTGAGAGATGACTCTCTTGCAGTGACAACAGGACATTAGCGGAGAGATAACCAATCTCTGGGACGCTCGCTAGCTAGTCGAGGGCGACGCAAAGAGATGTTAGCTCAGTGTCAGATGCCGGTGTCAGCTAATGCCACGGGCCTCTGACCTCAATCATGCATCAGAACTAATGAATTAGAGAGGGTAAGCAATTTTCATGCCCACCCAGGAGTCCTCTTGGGGAAACAATCTTTGGCTATGCCTATTTAAAGATTTGTCATATGGCAGAAAATAAGATGCAGCAAGACAAAAGAAAGGAAAGGTGGGGTTAGCAGAAAGAGAGAACAGTCTAGCTATTATGTAATATTTTAGCGCATAAATAACAAACTGCATATATTTGACGTTGCTATATTTATATATATTATGGTAATTTGTTTAACAACTTGCAGAACTTTTAAACTTGCCCAAGACAGGCAATCCATCACAATGAGCATTCTGTCACATTATTTTTTGTCAAAGTCACTTTGTCATTTTCTGGTAATACAGTTGTGAGCAGAGCCTGTTTGGAAAATTCTCCGTGCTGGTGCATTAACAGACAATCTGAGACATGACTGATGAACAGCAAACCTTTTAATGCAGTGCAGTTTTCCTTTTCATGGTAGTTTGTGTTTGCTTGTGCGTCTTGCTGATCAGATTTTCTGATACCAGAGCCTATCAATTAAATGCTTCTTTTGCAGCTAACTATCAGTTATTGTTGTAGCAGTTATTGATGTTGGGGCGTCCTTGAAAGAAACACCAAGGATAGTTTTAAAGTGGTTTGTGCCAACAGCTGCAGTACAGCAACAAACTGTTCAATTTGATGGATTATTATTATTTCATGGATGGTTTCATAGTGTACCGAAATGAATACAAACCAGTAACGGGTTATTGGAAAGACTATGTAGATACAATCATGGACTAAAATATAAAAGAAACCCAACATCTCAGCAGATCCATTTGAAATCAATTTAACAGTTGTCCACAGCTGCACACCGGGATGATTAAATGAGGACTTTGCTGTAAGCATCATTAGCTCTGACCTTCCCAACCCCACACCAAACCTCAAAGTTGTTTTATCCACTGAAGCAGAGTTGTCATGTGAATCCCAGGTAGTCATAATTGCTTGAGCCAGCGGCAGGCTGATTCGGGCCCTCCTGGTTGAAAGACTCATGCAAGACTTATGATAAATGACATCCCAGAATCAGTTGAAGTATACTCGGATTGATTTCATGGCCCAAAGCAAGTCTGAGTGTTGCTAAGTAGAGCTGATTCTGAACCCAAATTGACCTATAAGTTGGCACGTTGTGCTGGAACACAACGTGCCAATGCTCATTGCAATCAGCCCAGGCCCCGCTACCTCCCGGTCATTCTACCTGGAATGGGTCTTGAAGCAACAGTCATTGATTTTTAAATGGCTAGGGAATAAGACACAGACCAGGGATACAGAGTTTGAAAAAATCTCCTTGCTCCCTTCCTTTAGCTCTCAAAACAAAACATATGGTCACTTTACTACAGAGGCCAAGAAGGCCAAGTGAAACAGAGAAGGTGCGTGAGTTGTGCCACACCGACAAATCAAGATGTATCTAATTTAATAAGCTATAATTTTATTACTGTTTGTTAAGTGTACAGTTAATTTTAGTCTGATGTGATTCAAATAGGAGCTGGCAAAAGCAAGCTCATTTACATATGTGGTATTGGAACTTGCATTAAGGTTGGCATTAGTCATTTAGCTTTTTAAAAGGATGGTCCAGGAACAGAAGAGGTGAGGGATGTGGTGTAGCTGGGGAACACAGACAATTCTGAAGATAAAACCTGGCATTAGCCAAGTATTTTCCTCACTTTTTCACTGTTTTGCTCACTATGCTGTGCTTATTTCATATGTTTTTATTTTGATTGTGTTTCTTGAAGACTATAACAAAACTAGATAATTACACATGTTCCTAGTTCCATAGTAACTGACCTAATTCTATGATGACCAGACAAAAACCTTCATTTATGTAGATGACAAATAAGCTGGTCGCATGCCGGACATGGGGGGAAAACAATCATCATACTCGAGTTAGTAGTACAGTTGTAGCAATCACTGGATTAGAAAGATTTTGAAACAGATGTTTGGTTGGCTGTATGAACTCGGTTCTTATTTTTATATCTTCCATTCCAAAAAGACTGAGCCAGCACAGTTAAAATAAGTGGACTGAAGCCATCAAACATGTTGTGAAAAGTAACACAAAAGTAATTTCTGAATTAACCCGCTTCTTGTACCTTCTATGAGAGGAAGAGGCTGTTGAAATAACCCATAACTGACGTTTCATAAGAGCAGCTTTTCAGTGAAATGGCGATGTAAGCTAGTTTCCGTGTCCTGATTTGCTGGGACACGACTCTGTTTGTTTTTATCAGGTGGTCTCGCGGGCATAGCTTTTACTGTGACACTGTCTCCATGCAGATTTAAAATTTGCTTGCTATGCACGGTGAACCTAAGCCTGCAGGATTTTCTGTGTAGTAAGTCATACCTTTAAATCCCAGCACCTCCCTGTGAGTGTCTGGCATCGTGCAGCGACTCTCCTCGCCCCAGCATTCGACTCTGCAAGGTGACTTAATTGGGCTACGTGAGAGATCACAATTCCTATGGTTGCTTTGCTTTTTATTCCTCTGCTTTTCCTTCTACCTATGCATAATTACCCATGTAATCTGCTCACACGAGGAGGTCAGCCAAGAACTTAAAAAATGGTCACTGACTCCAAAATTGAATATTCCTTCCCATTACCTCTCTTTTTGGGTAATATGCAGTTTACTCAGATGGTCCTTGAGTTGTCTAGCTGTGTATCTGTGCTACACTAATGAGTTCAAACTTGTAAAAAATTTAAAATAAAAGAGCTCTGGAACTCTGGTTATTTATCACAAGTGAAAGTGAGACGCAGGTCATGCTTCTGTAGTGAATTTTCTCATATCTTAAAGGATGCTCAGTCTGGGTTCACCCAGGATGCTAAGGAGAATCCATTTAGCTGTTTTTCTTCTTGACCTTGTAAGACGAGACGACAGGTTTTGGTATTTCAGTTGCAGTAACTGCACACTTAAAGGTGCCAAATGAAGATTCACTCTACATCTTGAGGGAACAAACTCATTCAAGTTCCAAAACTAAAACCACCATGTGACAGCTTACCTGTCAAGAACCTTTTTTTTTTAATTTGAGGTTTGTGTATTTTTTTTACATGTTCTAAAAATAAAAATAAAGCCTTCAAACACAAATCTCAAAAAGATTTATAAATGTTACTAAGGAGCTTCTTAAAGGAAGCGATGCTTGAATTCAGTTTAGGGTCTTAAAGGAGAAGTTGTCTCACCTCTTTGAGTGGGTCGTTGAGTTCACTTAGGATGTTGTCCTCATCAAAGATTTTGCCTTGATAGCGATGTTCATAGTAGTCATGGATTTTCTGCCGCATGTCTGCTGGAAGCTTGTGGAAGGACATGTATTGTTCCACTTGCTTGTACTGGGAAGACAAACAAAGCAGACGGATATCTGTTCAAATGAGAGCTGCTATATGTTAAACACCAAACATTCTAATGGCAGTGTTAGAAATAGAAACAAGCAGAGGTTTTCAGAGTACACCTTAAATAAACCGCAATGTGTGTGTTTGTGTTTCTCTATTGAGGACAATCCGTGCTCTCACATAGTCACGCTCCCATGTCCTGGTTCTGTGTGTGGGGAGGGAAAGACAGAAAGAGGGGAGGCAGGTGGTGAAGGAAAGTAGGAACAAGTACAGGCCCGGGGCTATGTCAGACCAAGGTAGCAGTTCCGATTATCTCACCCATGCAGGAGCCCATCCCTAATAGGCAACCAGGCTATGATATAATGTGAACTAGCAAGGAATACCTGATATCCTGGAGAGATTTAAGAGATGCATAGACACAGATGGCACAGATTACATGACTGATCACGTGATAATTATTTGCCTGACTTCTCTTGAAAATTCTGTTGTGATTTCTTTAATTCGGAGCACACGAGTAGTACTGAGTACACTTATGTTTATTAGTGTTTGCCAAGGTGATGCCAAAGGGATTGTCCAACCTCCGTCTCCTTTTTCTTTAATTATCTTGTTTCTATTTAACAAAACATGTATGTAAAATATTTTAAAACTGTCTGCACATATGAATTGTGCTGTAAACTTTCCATGCAGTTTATTGATTTGAAATGTTTCACATTCTTGACACATTTATTTGTAAAAACTAAGGAAAACAACTGGTTAAATTTCAAAATAATTTAGCAGTAATCACTGACTGGCATAAACCTTTAGATATAATATTATATAACTTATTGTCATATATTTTTGATGCTTAATTCATACTGCAAGGAAAGAAAGTCGACTTGCTGTTTTGTGTGAAAATGTCAAAATTAAAGCGGTATTTACAGTTTACAGCCCTGATTAAATTTTTATGCAAAGTTAGCAGTTGCAATACTTTTCAGATACATCTACCACTATTGAACACAGAAATACAGCACAAATCTAAGTTAGGGTATATTTACTGTCATTTAAACACTGGTTAAATAATCAACAACGAGTTACTTGTTGTTCTTTATAAACCTTTGCTGTTATTAATGGTACAGTACACAGGAGAGAGGAAGAGAAGGATGGAAGGAGGAAGGGAGGGAAAATAGATATTAGAAAGGATGGAATATTTTGTGGCCTCGTCTTTTTGATCAATCTCTATTTCCTCGCACAGGTTTTTTACCCAGACACGTGAAAACAATCTTTCAAGCCAGTCTAAGGCCCTCGCACCTGAAAAAAAGTCTCTCTCAACTCCTCAGGTAATCACAGTGGAACAATAGTTGGGAGCCAACAGCAGCTGTGAGGTTGGTGGTTGGAGGTTGGCGGGCTCTATGGCCAGTGTGGTGCAAGCATGGTCCACCCAATGAAATGTGGCAGTGAGAGAGAAGTAACAATATCCCCGTCATTGATTTCTTGACTTAATTCCCACTCCCACACAAATTCATTTTGTAGATTTGATTGGTTAATTATCCAGTTATAAGGGAGCAATTTAAATCAGTGCTAGCTAGTAAAGTTTTTTCAGAAATGCAATAAATAGTGTTCCAGTTTTATAAACCTTTTGGGGGGGTAAAAATCAAGAAATAGCTTGACATTTACTTATTTGTTTTCTTGCTGAGAATTTGATGAGAAGATTTATACCACTCTCATGCCCCTGTGTTAAATATGAAGCTGGAGGTAGAAGGTGATTATCGATAGAGCTAAGCTAGCTGTTTCCAGTCTTCATGCTAAGCTGCACTAACCTCAGTCTCCTGGCTGTAGCTTCATATTTAACGTGTGGATGTGAAAATTGTATCAATCTTTTCATCTAACTCTCAGAAAGACAGCGAATAATGCAGATGCCAGAAACATATAATTTCATACTTGGGTGTAGGGCTTTATATTATTATTATATTATATAGCACATCTGACCGGTTTTAAACAGTATGTAAGTACATGCACTAATTCATTCCATTGTCAACCTTGTGTGACAGATCTGCTCGCCAATCACAAGCTCCATGCACCTCCTGTTACGGTCCTACTCACCAATCAGAGCGGGCACAGGGCGTGTACATTTTACAACAACAAACGAAACTAGAGGAAAACATGGGATACTGGCGCCACAGATACAGGCAGCGGCTGTGCCGCGGTTTTGGCCAACGTCAACTCACACTGATGTGTTTCAGCGTTTGTCCTACACGTTGTTAGCGTGTTGTTAATTTGTCATTTTTTGTGCTTCAACTACGGATAACCGCTCTCTGTGAGCCCGTTCCGTTCTGCTCTCTGCAGGCTGACTTTTCATATCCACATAGAGCGTTTCAGCGTTCTGGCAACCTATTCTAAGCATAAGTAAACTGTGTGTAGAAAAATATGTTCTAACAAGTCAATTAAGAATAAAGTTTTTGTAATTAAGTATAACCTGTTGCCAAGAATGATTCCTTGCATCACCTTTTCTCTTCCTTCCTCATCTTCTGTACTTTTCATATCCACCCTCTGTCCTTAACTAATCTCACACCCACATCCATCTCCCGATCCATGTTTCCAACCCCCAAGCTGTGGTAGTGATAGATGTAATGACTAGAGGCTGAGCACCCAGAACTCGTCCCTGCTGCTGCCCAGCCTGCTCCACTGATATGCACAGCCATGCAGCAAATCAGCTGAATCTGGCTACACACTGGGGCTCTGTTACCATGAGCATGGCATTCACAGCCTCAAAGCTGTCACTTCAATGCCTGGAGGGGTGTTGAAAGGCTAAAATGGGATGTAGATAAAACAGATTTGCTGTGAAGCAGATGTACATCACATACTGAGAAAGACGCATGTAACTCATTCAAACTTCGAACGGCTGACTTGTTTGCTCTGGGTGACCTGCTATTATACATTTTTGGTGGAATGTGCTGTGACATCTATATCTATCTGGCTGTTTCTGTTCAATCATAAAGAAGCGTTTTGGATTACGATTCAATCAAGATTATGAAGAAATCATCACTGTGAATTAATTTACCATGCCGTGGTGTTATTTGGCAAAGTGATTTATTTATTTATTTATTGTCAGAGTAAAAGATCTTTCACTGTGGCAGCTCTGCCTCGCCAATTTGCATCTTCTTGTCCTGATTCTGGAGTGCACTGATGTTTTCTGATCTGCTATTGATAATGCACCGACTGATGATTAATGTGACGATGAAATTTTCTTTCTCTTCCTGTCCATCTTTCCCAGGATGATGAAATGATTAGGACTTCATGATCCCATTCAGGTTAACTTCTTTAGCCTTGATGTTGGCTAGATGCTTCTTCTCCTTGCATTTCACCATTTCCACCACTGTTTTAATGTGTAAGCTGTGGGTGGCATTGTACCATAATGATGCTGTAGCAACTGTATTTTTCAAAGGCACAAAAGTGAAGGAAAAACAGATTGTGTTCTAATGATGAGTTTTAAGGGCCAACACTGCAGCTAAATCGCATTGGCCATGGAGGCATTGCATTGACCATGGAAACATCTGCCAAGGTCAGGCCATCACTTTAGAATGAGCTTATATGACCTAAATGCTTTTACGTGCGAGCTGTAAATTAATGAACTGGTATTTTAGCATGTCCTGTTATAGTCACAGTCAAGGTGACTCTGCTGATGCTTCGATAAGAATTATGGCAACAACCTCCTGCAGGATAATTGATCTGCACTTTGTGTATCAGTCCATTCCTGCACAAAGATGCAAGTTTCCAGTCAGTCAAATGTGAGGAATGTTTTTAGCAATTTATCAGTATTTTCTGACATTTGACAGGATATTAGGAACTGAGAAAATAATCAACAGAAAATAAAAATATAAATTATATAAAATAATAATAGAAAATAAGCCATAAAATATTCACATTTAAGAAGCTGGAATCAAATCATCTTTCTTATAAAAAATGACCCAAAGTGATTATTGGATTCATCGTTGCAGCTCTATTTATCAATAATGAAAATAATCATGAGTTGCCGGCTTTGCAGATTATTATCTCAATCGTTTGGTCTCTTAAATTTCAGAAAATGGTAAAAGCACATCACAGTTTTCCAAGTTTATGCTGTCAAACTTCTTGGTATGTAAGATATTTGCTTTACTTTCACATGAGAAAAAACTAGATAGAAAAAACTGCAAATTCTCAAAAGTGAGGAGAATGTTTGGCATTGTTGCTTGAAAAAAACTTTTAATTAAATACTTGTAGAATATTTTTCTAGAAATATACATTTCATATGGCCAGATCATTGCCAGTTTCTGTTCACTGCTATTTCACTTGACTCAGTGTCCCTAAATGACACAAATGACAACCAATTTATATACATTTCTATGTGGTAGATGAATCATGATGTTACTGCATAAGTTAAAGGTCAGCTCTTCATTTGATACATAACTATGTCCTTAAGCGGATCAAGACTTAACATAGAGGGCCATAATCCCCCGCACTACAATTTTATATGTACATGGAATTCTGTAGCATAAGGGCAGGAAAAGTTTTGGAGTTAAACTCAAGTTGTTGCGTGCGAGCGCACAGTGCGCATCAGTCATGGCCGTGTGTTCTGGGAATTGCTCAGGCCCCTCAGCGGGATCACAGATGGTGGCTCGGCTGAAACACTGGATAATCACCCTCCATGCAAAAAAAAGGTGATGTAATAGGGACTGAAATGAAAGGGAAGAATAAAACGTGTTCACTGGCAGCATATAGACAGTGAGGTGGCTGGTCATGTCATAGACCTCCTCACCCCGTTGGCCTTGTATGATCTGCTTGGGGGAGAAAATCCTCTTTCCTAGTCATCGCTCCGGATATTGTGATCTGTGAGAGCTCAACCCATTGGTCCACAGTGCCACTGAGAGAAGACCTAATTTATTTAAGTCTAGCTCCAATGAGTAGGATTTTATGTAGTCGGAAAGAGCAAAACCCTCAGATTAATTCTTTAAGACCATCCCAGCGGTAATTAGCATTACTTACCTTGAAACAACAAAACATTAAAGATTTGTTCTTCATACCATGCAGTTCCTTGTTGTTAAATAGTTGCTTAATTGAAATAACATCCAATATTATTTAAATCATGTAAACCCAAGTTTTTTTTTATAATGCTAAGGTATTTATTATTAGAATGTGTGTCACTGTTTCATTGTTACTGTACCTTTTCTTGGTATTGCCTGCGTGAAGAGTCCAGTGATTGGATTAGAGCTGTAGCGTGGCCCACAAACATGGCGTAGCACGTGGCGCCTACAATCATACTCAGCATGGTGATCCACAAGTCAGACATGCTGACGGGTGCCCGGGCACCATACCCGATGCACAGCATGTGGCTCATGGCTTTGAAGAGGGCATAAGAGTACTGCTTACCCCAGGAAACATTCTGTAAGGAAGGAGACAAAGAGGGGGTGGGGGAGGTGGGGGGGTGGGGGAGGAATGGAGAGACAGAGAGGGGTGGGGGGGAGTTACTGCAAGGCAAGGCAGGGAGGGAAGGCTCTCCAGCAGGCAGAATGGAAAGACAGGCTTTCCTTTGATGGATCACTGAACCTCTACCAAACATTCTGCCAACGTACTCTTCATGCCTCAGAGCCTAATGCCCTCACTGACTGGCTGAACTCTCTACCTGTCTCATTTTCACCCTCCTCTTTCACTTACACTTTCAACACCGTCTCTGCTCTCCCTTTGCCTGGACCTACCGGTTTTTATTCATTTTCACCATTTGCCAAAGGGTGGAAAACAGTTAAAGTTTGCAAGTGCTCAAAAAAAATAAAATAAAACTGCATTATTTACAGACGTCTGAGGTATTGTTTCCTTTAAAGCCCAGAGCAACCATCCACCCCTCCACCAAGAAAAAGAGGAGGAATTGGTCTGGATTGTTGTGTCCTTCCTCTTAGGTTTTATTTTTATAATGGGACTGAGTGTGTCGGAGCTGGGAGGGACGGAAATCTTCTGCAGTCTCCACACACTCATGCAGAGGACTCAGTGCTGACAGTCATGTAACATATCAGCTTGAGTGTATAACAGTCTTCCTAGTTGAAAATTTCATGAGTCAGTCATGAGCGACTCTTTTAAACAGCTCTTTGTTACAAAGGGAAGGGGATGGGAAGTAATTTGCGCTGGGTGAGAGTCATTCCTTTTATCGTTCGCAGTATGTGTTCTCCTCACATAGTGACATCGTCTTGTGTGCCTTTAACTACACAGTAAGATTGCGAGTTGGGTTCATGAGGCCCATATTATCCAATGTGTCCAGCTGGGTTTATGAGAAGCCATTTCATTGTCCTCTCGTCATTACTCAGACTAAGTTGTTTGAAAAGAACCCGATTGGTCGCTTCCGACTGGTAAACGCTGCTAGGTAGAAGTGTAATTCTTCCACTCAAGATCAGCTTCTATGACTCTATTCGACGATGTGCATTATAAGACTGAGGTATTATGAGGCATCTGACATTGTCATGAACTTTCTTGCTTGTTATAACATCAAAATTAATGTTTTACGTTTCAGTATGCTTTAAGCAAAGTGCTTGTTGGATCGTCAAACAGCATCTGAAACCCCCTCACACCGGCTTTTGGGCAATGTTTTTCCCAATTATTGAAAATGACTATTTGTTTTTTTCTTTGCTGTGCAATGACAAATCTTATTAACCCTCACTTCCCACATATGCTCTTACTACTATGTGTTGGATGGACCAGCAGTGCTACTCTATGACATGTCATTGGAAAAGGAAGACAGGTCCAGATTTCACAGATGAATGTTTTATTTTTTGTTATTCAGCCCCAGGAGAAGTCATGTTTTGGAGTCAGAGCAAGATCTAGACTCCTTATTAATACAGTACACGTCAAATGTGTGCTTTTTGCCCGGAGACATGCAAAATCTCTAGTGAGCAGCTGAACAGGCCCATCGTGGCTACATCTGTGAAACCCAGTAAGTTCCTATCTGGAGGCAAATGTCTCCAGTACAGGCCTTGTAGCCACAGCTAAGTTGCTGACTCCTCCAATTGTGAATAAGAAATGCTGAGGAAGCGCTCCATAAAGAATACCTATCTCACCCAAAACAGAATAGATAATGAAAGCAATATGAATCCAGAAAATATAGTTAATTTTCCACTGGCTGACATAGTTCCACATTCCAACACATACAGATATCTTCTGTTAATAAATTCGTAAATTTACTGTTAATCATCTGCTCTGGATGACTCACCACTTCTCATATCCATGCTGATTAGTTGTTTATTCCAGAGACTGATTAGAACATTTGTGATAATTACACTTTCCAGCTTAAATAACAAAATAGAGTCCAGTTTGTTGGTCTTGGCAGTTTCGATTTCTTTCTCTAAAGGGTTTAGCCAACAAAATACTACCTTCAAGTGCCAGACAAATAATCACCATTTCCCCCCACAATATACACTGTAATGGAAACATTTGTAGCTACTGTGTGAGCAGTAATATATGTAGTATTTTTCTGTGGCACATGACACATATACTGAATAATCTATTTACACACAAACTGAACAAACCCACCCAACCATGTAACAGGAACAAACGTCATTTGTGAGGTCAGGGGCCTTTCACATGTGTACACTTGGCACGGGTGGTTGAGATGGTCAGCGACTTATTGAGCAACACTGCAGAAAACAGATGAGCTGGGGTGACTCACTGCACCTTTTGCTATTCATCTTTGTCCTGTGTGTGTTTGGTTCACAGATACAAACAGGGAATGTCTGCACTGAGTGTGTCACATAATCCTATTGTAGTACAGGTTATATAGGGCTTGGGACTTGACGTCACATCTTGTTGCACTGTATGTCACATTTCTCTTTGTTAAGAACATATGACGCAGGCGCTATTTTGGGGCACATTTCAGTACCGATTTTTGATTGAAGATGAACAATGAAATCTTGAAGAAGCAGGTCAAATGGCTAGACAGATGTTGAGGATTTTATCATCCACCACAGAATAAACAAGAAGTCACTAACAATTAAGAGTTTGCGCTGGACAATGCATAACAGGACATTTGAGACTTTAAACAAAGGAATGTGCTTGGTGTTAGTATTTACTAGAGTCCTGAATGTTTGAGTTGTAGTGCTCGTATGAAATTTGATGACTAGTGCCTGTTTGCATATATTAATAAATCTAGTCTACATCATAAATTAAAAACTGATTTGATCGAGTGTAAGTAGCTAACAGCCTACTTACAGCTAAGCAATTTACCAACATTGCCATTATGATATGTTATTTTTTTATGACAAAATTATCTTTGTTTGTTAATGAATAGAATCAGAAAAAATGTGTGCGTAGCCCACATTTATTAAGACATTATATTAGTGATATATTAGTCAATAATATTAAAATATAATCATGACATTTATAAGTGCGCCTATATTTTCTTATATTTTAACAGCTGCATAGTCAGCCACTTACGAATTCAATTCAAATGAGCTTTATTGGCATGACTGTATAACAACAATATTGCCAAAGCATCATACAAACTACATAAGAACAATCAACCCCATACATTTCATTAAACAAGTAATTAAAGCGTAAAGTAATTAAAGTGTATGTGTGTTTGTGTGTGTGTGTGTGTGTGTTAGAAAAATAAAAATATATTAAAAATTTAAATAAAATAAATAGATAATACCGTAATACGTAATTACCATAATATTGAAAAAACTGCTGTTAAGGGATGTCTGACAGTGTTTTTATATCAGATTGACGACACCTTTATGAATCTGTCAACAGCTCTGAACTGTAGCTTCTTCAGATGAAGCAGAAATGTATGTAATGTAAGTAATGTTAGCAGCAATTATCTAAATTATAGTCAAAATGCTCTTGCAATTTGACAATTGCGCTCTCAACCAGACCAGTGATAGTCAGCTCATTCATAAACCAATCACTGTCTCTATTGGACTCAACTGTCAGAGAGAGAGAGAGAGAGAGAGAGGTCAACAATAAGCCTCAGTTTAGCTTCGGCTCACAATCGCCGTGCACAAAAACACACGATTCGACTATCAGTTGACTATAGCTGGACTTGACGATTCTGATTCGACTATGTAAATCCTTAGTTGGGGACAGCTCTATAATGAAGTACAGCATCATAACAAAAAATCTAAGAGCAAAGCAGCCGTTTGGGGAACAAAAGCCATCTGTTTAAAATCACACAGTTACAGGTTTTAGAATTAGAAACTGTAGTTCTTCCATAAGCAGATAGTAAGTGGCTGATTTTTATAAAGATTTGCAGTAGGTATTTTTTAGATGGATTTTTGAAATGTGGTTGTATGAGGTACTTATCCATAGTCAGTCTAGTTCCTACAGTAGAGGCTGTCAGCCCGCCCCCAGTTTGGAGAAGCAGACAGGATTACCAGGATGGAAGCTAGGAAACCTCCTGCTGTGGATGGGGTCAGCAACAAAACGTGCATCAGTGTGAGTGTATGTAATATTTAGAATATTTCCATCACTTTACCTTGCCGCCACTGGCACTATATTATTCTCAACACCAGAACTTCCATATTCATGTGCACGCTGTATTATGCTGCAGATCATCTGTTTGTGTCAGCGTTAACACATTTTCTCTAGAAAATTCAGTTTGTTCCTTCCCCTACAATCTCCTTGATTTTAATAAATGTGGCTAACACAGCAGATGTGTTCTGTTCCTCCAGAGGTCTAAATTTAATTAAACTCTGAATGGAGCAAAACAAGTGACATCAGATACTGCATATTCATCTTTCATCAGCTATGCCTTTATTTACAAGTAGAGCAGTAAAGTGAATTCAGAGACTTCATTATCACATGCATTAATACTAATCTCACCCCACGCCATCGTCAAAGTATTTAAATCGACAACTTAAAAGTTTCTATAATTAGACTAAGCCCAAGTGTCTGACTGTACTTGTATATTTAACAACTTGCCAGCATTTAAATTTATTAGTCACAACACTGTGCCTCAAAGTCCGCTCACACAAGATGTTACTGGTTATGTGACCGGGAAGGCAATTGATGATTCATTGTTCCAGTGTCGAGTGTAACCCAGAGACGTCGGTGGTTGTTGATACAAACGAATAACTTTGAGACTAACAGGACGTAACACACGACTGCAAAGGACAGGATTTGACCCCTCAGCAGCGTGAGTGCTCATAGGGCAAATAAAGTGATTTCTCATCTGTACTTCCACAGTTGCACACTGATTCAAAAGATGTCCTCGTTTTAGAGCTATACTTGTACATAAAAGCCAAGAAAAATGCTTTTCCTTTCATATCACTGTGAAAGTCACACTTGAGGGACTTTTTAGAATGTGTGCATGTGTAGACTTTCCATTTTCAATATGTTTAAGTTTCATCCTGTCTTGATTTTTCAAGCATTTTGTGTTTACATTTATGTTTTTTTTTAAACATTTGAGAACAACATGATGGTTTTAATTACTCAATCATATAACTCTCTAAAACCCGGCAAGCTGTCCCATGCATGGGAAAAAAATGTGATGCCCAATATTCGTTTTTCAATTACATAATCAAACTACAAGCTGTTCACCCTGGGAGTGCACAGAAGGCACGGCAGTCTTTGAACACATAAGTGAGGAAGTGAAGGGGTCTGCGGGCCCGCATGAGTGCCAAACTGTAAGTTGGCAAGAAAAGCACTCACTGTGGTGTATCTCGTAAGTTTTCATGCTTCTCGTCTGCTCAGTAGTCCTAATGGAAATATCCTTCTTAGACTTGGACTGCCCAAGCTTTCTACAGTTTTCTTCTTATTGGCTTTTATTGTTTTATTTTTATTGTTTTTTTGTAGAGGTCTCATTTGCTTTCCTCAGGGTTGTAAGTGGAGTTGTTCGTGGGGTTGCAACTAATTATTTTCATTATCAATTATTCTGCCAATTATGTTCTTAATCAGTCGTTTGGTTTATCAAATGTCAGAAGAACAGACCAAAACTCAAAATATTCAGTTGACTATCACATGAAACAAAGAAAAGCAACGCATTCTCACATTTGAGTAGCTTGAACTAGAGAATGTTCAGCCATTGAAATTAATCGGCCAAAAATAGCAAAAATAGTTCGGCCTAATAAGTCAAAAGACTGATTACATTTTTATAACAATTACATTGACATGTCGATAGTGTGGAAGCATTTTAAAGTGTCTGAGAAAGATGCACATCCACTCCATCTGTGGCTGACTTCTTAGAAAAGGCAAAAAACGGTCTGACCCGCTTTGAGTGTTTCTGTCACTCGTTTCTGAGAAGGCGATTAAGCTAGCCGCACCTAAATTTGGAGTGCACACGTATTCAAGCATTTGTGATAATTCACTGAAATGGACCAGTGCGAGCTGACAGGCAGATTAGCGACTTTATCCTGTCATTTTCTCTCTTTCTCTCTCTCAAAGACAAGTGTTGCAGTATGAGAGTCCTACCTGAAGAGAGGCTGTGAAGTCTTCATGTAACATGATACAAGAACCACATACAACATTATTTATCAAATTGGCTCGGACTTGATGAATTTAGCGCAAGGATACACATGTGACAACGTCCCCTTTTCAAAATAACTATACAGTATGGAAATAAGATTAATTGGATTATATTCACAGAGAGTATAAAACATATTACATGTGTCCATTAAAAGTAAATGGACACCTGTAATTTACTTTACTGGGACCCTCTTGGGTCTCGGACCCACCCACCATAGTCTCTCCAAATCCTGGGGGAAACACTGAGTAAAAAGCACATTTTGACTATTTAATTTATGCAATGGTAAAAAAAACAACAAAAAAAGCGTCAATGTACTTGTTTGGTGTATATATTCGGCTTCGGCTTTGGGCCAAGAATTAGTAGGGCATGCAGAGCTGTTACACCTCTCCAACATATTATTCTGTGCTTTGTGATGCGTTAACTTCCCTGTATTTTCTTTATTGCATAATATACAGTCCCTCTAGGATTTTGCAATGACGCGATCACAACTATTAACACAAATTCAACAAATCCCCGGGTTGCAATTTTGACCAATTCTAGCCGTTTCCTGCAAAACGTTTTCGTCAGCTTATCACTTCCTGGTTTACAAGATGCAGCAGACATGTACTAAAGACAGTGAAAAACAATAGCCATATCGTCTTTACCAAAGCTGGGGTAAACTGCCAAATGTGCAATACTGTGGTCAAACACAAAAGGAAATTGTTAATGATTAAAATGTAATTCTAAAGTTAAAAAAATCACATCTACCATTGCAGTTTTCAGTTATTCCTACAATGTCATTGCAAAAAAAGCCCAAAACATCGCAACGTTCATTTAATTTTTTTTTTAATTTTTTTTTAGAAAAGCAGCTTTTAGACCGCTGCTTTTAGACCACAGCGATCACTAAAAAGGCCTGCGAAATCCTGGAGGGACTGATTATAAAATAAAATTTTCTCAGTCTGACCTTGTTCTTTCTACTTTAACTGAAGGGTAATAAATACATGTCTACGACCAGAATGACATTCTGAGGAGTAAGGGTACTTTCCTTTTTCTTTTGGTGTCCAATCATGTGCAATCAAGTATGCAGCAGCCACTTTCACTGATGAGCACACCTTCAATCAGAAAGGTTAAGCTAAGCAGTAGAGAAATCTATTTTATGTTTGGAATTGAGAATCTTCCTGCGCACTCTACATGACAATAGTCCCACTCCACCTCAACAAAAGTGATCTTGTGTCCATCAAAATTGTTTCAGCAGCAAACTGCGACAGCCCTTTAAAACTATACTGGTGTTGAGTCCTTTGCAGTCGTGCTTGAGATCTTGATAATTCTGGTGGAAATACTCCTCAATACCTTCTGAATACACAAAGACACTCCTGGACGAGTGTGATTAAACTCTCCTATTATGAGCAAGGACTTTCCAAGAGGGGTAAACAACACACCCAATAATTTCAATCAACCAGAGCTACTCGGTACACCAAACAATTCATTAAGAGAGCCACAGAAACGAGCTCTTCACATCAGGGCAGAAGCACGCTTGCATCTTACTCAGATGAAACCAACGTGTCCTCTTGTTGAGGTGACGTGCCATGAGAGAGGTGAGAAGAAAGAAAGTTTTATTAATTCATAAACTATGGACTGAGCCCGGCTGTTGGAAGTGACTCATTCTGGGAAAGAAAGAGATGAGAATGTAGTGGGTGGTCCAGGGATAAAACAGGACAGGAAGGATGACTGATGCTGAAGGGTGGTTATGCATGGTTAGCGAGGCCTTTCTGTTATTTTTTTTTTGTTGTTGTTTTTTTGTCTGTCGACCTACAATATCTGTCTGTCCGTCTGCCCCTAAACCTCTCTGAGACACCAATCCTCAGCAGACTACTGCTCAGCTGTCTGTCTCTTAATATGAGCCTGGACAGAAATGGTAAGCATACAAACACTCGACAAAAGGGATGTTCCTCCATACTCCTGAACACATATCTTTACACTGTACATGCAGACAAAAGCAACAGCCCATCGGCCTCTCACCCGAGCAACAGCAGCATTATCTTGTCTAGTGATTAGGTAAATGCAGCCTCTAAAGAGTAAGAAGCTACTCTCAGGCCATTAGTCCAGAAGATAACAGTCCTACACCTTGTACTGCACCACTCAGCAGTATCTACAGTCCTCGTAGTCCCCCCCTTCTCACAGCTGGGGACAGAAAGTACCAAGGCAACAACAGAAAAATATGACGCAATCTGAATTTGAAGCAGTCATTCTTGAGCAAATGCAGCTAAAAAGACACGACCTCTGAAGGTTGAACATTCACCTGACAGTCCCTCTGCCGGCGGCCCAGATAATCACATTACATATTTATACCTGCAGTAAACCGAAAGGGAGGCATCTTATCAAGATTTTTAGCTTATGAACACTAATGCATTGTGATGGATGGTGTGAGAAGAGGAATCCCACAAGTGGGCAGGGCTTTTCACTTTGAATTTGCCAGTCCGCAGTCAGCACACAGGCCTCTTCTTCTGCAAGGATCCACAGGGAATAGATTCAACAAATTGCTCATTCTACCACATCATAGTCAGTAACACTATGTTAGCTGCTCATGAGCTGACATCCTACAGTACAGTACAAATTACATATACAAAGATTTTGCATCCAATATGTCTCATTTAGGGCTGCAACTAAAAACTGTCTTTTTGTATATTTTCTGCACACGTAGGTCCAACGCAAGTGAGAATTCAACACAGATCTGGAACAATATAATATAATTGAAGATTAGATTGATCATTGATTTATCCTCTGTGTTTGTGATTTTTTTTTTGCATCAGTGCAGAGAAATCACATATGTGTTATCTTTAATGTCATTATAAGCAAGTATTAAGTATTTGCCCTTGCAAAGCCTTCAAGTTTTGATGTTTCTGCCCTCATGAATAAAGGTCCGTATTCTACATTCTATATGTTTTTTTGCATTTTGCATGGATTACCTGACGTGTGTGGATTGGATTGCATTTGTGTATTGGAGACTCTTTTAAGTGCGGGACATTTATGCACAGGAAGCTCCTCAAAAGCAAACTTGATTGCTTTGATTAATGAGTCAGAAGTTGGAAATATATGTCTACTGATATTTTTCCAAGTTGGATTGTATTTATTTGTAAAATTATTTTACATTTGTTCAAATTGGTTGGTATTTGCTGGTGGATTAGAGAATGCATTTGAAAACATTATAGATTACTCACATATCATCACTGTAAATGTCACTTTAATTTCTGGATCACAAAACACACCGGTATTGAGACAATTCTTTTGAGGTGACCATTGTGTTGTGAGTACAGTGATCCTTTCAAAAGTACTGATTTTTTTACATATATTTTAATTGTTTATAAAATGTCCAGAGTCCAAGGTAACTTGTAAAAATGGTAATCATAATCCAACTGTCCAAGAAGCTGTGAAACTGCCGAGATTTGAAGGCATTATAGTGCCTTTTAGACGCCTGTACAGACGAACTTTGAAAGCTTCTATATATATATGTGTGGTAGTCTGCGTACAAGCAGCTGCAGTCATAAGATGTGACTAGAAACCATACATTTGTGAGGAGCTGGGTGACATCTTTGTAATGTATTTTCTACAAACTGAATAGAAATTATTCCACAGTTTAATTTTACCAAGGAGAGAGAAATTTTGATTAATCAGTTGTCATAGTAGTTTTAACTCACCTATAAGCTTCCAGCTCATAGATATCCTACAGTGTATTAGCTCTGTGTTTCAGAGGCCCTTTTAAAATCTCCAGTTATGGATATAGATTTCCACAGCGCAAATGATCCTGCCACACAGGGGGCAGAAAATTTACCTCTTACATGATTCCCATTCTGTATTGATTTGGAATATGTCAGATTCATTCTGAGCAAGGGGAGAAACAGGTGTTTATAATTAGTGGTACAAGTAATACGACGGAAAGTTAAAAAAATAAATAAATATATATATATATATATATATACATATCGTGTTGCAGTAAATAAGGGGTTTGTTTGGCCAGTTTTGTGTACATAACCATTAGCAAGGATGAGTTGTGACAGTTATGTGGGAAATTATATCACTGCAAATTCATTTTGGTGCAAACAGAGATGGATAATGTCTGTTTGGATGAATAACACATGTTAGTTGGTATTGGGCTCACTCGGGCAACTCATTGCCTCGAAGTGCAAATAGGAGTGGGATACAGAGTTGTGATGTTGAGGAAAGCTGACATTTTCACCTCCAGTCTGATGCCTCTGAGCAGTCAGTGTGCATGTGGAGTATAGAAATGTTTTAGGAGAGTGGGATATGAGAAGGCAGAAGAGTTCTTCTGGCGAGCATTTACAATCAGCATTACCCAGGAGGCCTTAACACACTTCTACACTATTGCATCGCTCAGGGAAAGAGAGGGGAGTGGTAAAAACTGAAATGAAAAGCACAGACAGAGATGAGACAAACTAAGCAATTTTCTGTATGGAAATTCCCCCATTTAGTTTATGGAGAGGCCTGACATGAGTAAAAAACAAAACTTGGACTGCACCAAATAGTTCAAAGCTCTTAGCTTCGTAACATTGACATTCAAATTCTAAATCAACATTTTTGAATGCTGTGTAGATTTTTTTCCATGTCCATTCTGCAGTGTGCAGGATGTGAGGTTGAGACTCAAAAACGTAGCGACCAGGTTACATCACAGTGTCCGTCTCTCTCCTCTGCTCTCTGTCAAGTCTGTTTTACCGAGGGCGGGGCTGAGCTACACACACACACACAAGCACAGCAGACAGGATAAAGCGTGACTTCAGCTGCATTCACACAAAATCCGACCGTGACTACGTTTACATGCTGTCAATATTCGGGTTATGTTCGGGTTAAGGTCACTATTCGGGTTTCTGAAACATTCGGGATAACCCGTTTACATGCGTGAGCAGAGAGAGTTACTCCTGTATACATGGAATTTGTAATCAATTGGCACTACCCCGATGTAAATGGCGACGCACGGTTAACGTCTGGACGTACGGACAACCTTAAGACGCAATATGCGTCATTTCCGATTTTTTCGGTCACCTTCTTGTAAATGTCAGTATCTCTATACTTTCTACCGTCAACAAAAGACATTATATATATATATATATATATATATATATATATATTATGTTTTTGACAACATGAATTAAAAAATTGGTTTCCTCCTCGCTCCAGAAGTACGGTGCTGTGCTGCGTCTCGCCATGTTTACCTCGTTTACTTCCGTATACTGCACGCGGGTTTGGCGCATACAAGAAGTTCCTCTACTCAAAAGACCAAGATTCCTTGCGATTAGAACATGCGCAGAACACAAATCACTATGGGGATATGCCGATACGCGTTTACATGACCAAAAATTCGTGTTAGAAAAGGGGTACCCCAGCTATAATATCCCGGTTTTTAAAATCAGGGATATGAGCATATTCGGGTTTTTGCCGGTGTTTACATGGCCGTTTGCGACCGGGTTATTGCTAATATCCCGGTTTTGAACGGGTTATTGGCTGCATGTAAACGCAGTCAATGTGGCTCTTTCCCGCAGGGTTGTGCGGAGGTGTGGCCATGTTTATTTGTGCTTTAAATTAATGTAACGGCCATGAAACAATCAGAAAGTTAGGCTACTTTTTATTTCTCTGATTCACTGCTAAAGCTGCTGCCTCATTTACACTCTGGCTTGCTCAACATCTCTCTCTCAGGGGTTGTGTTGACTGAACTTTTTTAAACAGATTAAGACTAAGGGTGATCTACCGTAACATTAAGTCATTTACATGCAACACTGTCAGTAAAGACAGGTACACCACCTGTAGTAGAGCCCCTGTCCAGTTGGTGTCGAGTGTAGGGATGTCACGATACTAGAAATGTAGTAGTAGATACCAATATAAATAAAATTCCATGATTCTCAATACCGAATTTGATACCACAGTAATAAAACAAACAAACAATAAAATCCCAAGTACTTCAACATACACTCCTTTAATATCAATAACTGAACCTTTCAAACAGCTGTGAAATGTATGAGAGTATATACAGGACAGATGAGGTTTGCTACATGCATTTTCAAGGCAATAGGTCACTGATACTGGTGTTAAGGGATTTACTAAGGGCTTTTCTGCAAACTAACAGCTGTGAAGGTTGAGAGAGGATGTCCAGGACAGCTGTGATGTCAATATATTCATAAATGAGCAAGCTATTGAAATTACAACCTTGCAATGTGCATAATTAGTTAATTCCCTTTCCCTCACCCCACTCTCCCTATGGAACGTTAGCTACCTTCCAAGCAGTCAATGGACCTAAAGTTGCTTCTTTTTTTCTTTTTTTTTAAGTTTAATTGATAGGGACAGGTGTTATAAACATTGAGAATTGTACAACAATTTTCCAATGCACAACATCACAGCATTTATAGCTACTGCTAATTTCCAATGCCCGTCCCTAGATGGTTACTGTGATGTAGAGAAAGTGCGCAGTTAAAACATTACGTGTGAAAGATAAATTTGTTACAAATGAACAACTTACCACTCTGAACGGTCTTGCTCCAGTCTAGGTTTCGAAGCCGGTTCGGTCGTTCTGCCTGTGTTTCGGGATCAGATTTGGGCTCAAACATGTACGGCTGAACTGAAGATGGTTATCGCTTGAAGCGGCTTTGCTTTTGATCATACTACCTTCCTTGTCAGGATAGTAGTCCTTACCTAGGAACTGTGCATGTGTGACTCCCAACAAAGATTGTATAAAAGTGAGATGCTTCAGTAGCTAAAACGGGACATTCAACACACAGGGTGAAAAGAGGTGCTGCAGCAATGTGAAGTATGACAAAAAATATAGACTGATGAAAATGAAACCATGTAATCCTATTCAGTTACAACCCCTAAACAAAATTATGAATTTGAAAATTAGCATAATATGATCTTTTATTCGTTTTTTTACAAAGTTACAGGTGTGAAATGTTTAAGCAAGCTCACAAGGGCTGAACGATTAATCATTTTTACATGCGTTTTGAAAGCACGCGATTAGCTAATTAACTTATTAATCGATTAAAATGTAGGTTAATTATACAGCGCATCTGACCTGTTTTCATCAGTCATGCAGTTACAAATTGATTCCAAGTTGCCTGTCTGTTCGGTGCAGACAGGTAGCGGCTGTGCGCGGTTTTGTCCGGCGTCAACTCACACTGACGTGTTTGGCCTATGTGTTGTTAACATGTTAACTTGTTCAGATTTTGCTTATTTGTTTAGTTGTCCTTGATTTTTGTGCTTCTACAGTGGTTAAGTAGGCTACGTAGTTAAATTGATTACTTTTTTTTGTCTGTTTTAACTGTGTTTATTGTTGATGTACAATCGGGAGTCTGCAACGGGTGTTTTATATTGAAAATCGACCATACTCTCTATGCCGTTCTGTGTCTGACTTCCTGCCTGGTTCATCTGCTCTGTGCTGCTTGACACAGCTTCTGTCAAAAAAAGACTGGCGGTGAATACTGAACTTTAGCAAAACTTAGATTTAATTAGATTTTTTCCCCTAATTGTTCAGCCCTAGTGGTCACTATAGGTGGTCACAGTAGTTTCTATGACTGAAAAAAGTTATCGACGATTGAAAGGGACAGACATTCAGTACGTCTGCCTAAATTAGCTTTCCAACATATCCAAAAACTAGGCGAAATTGAGGCTTTGACACAGAGCTATTAAACGTAACAGACGGAAAGAATCATTGAACTAACTGCACCCCGGTGTCCATACACTACTCTTACTGTTCTTTTCGCCGATTCGATTCGGAGCTGTCGCTGCAGCTGCACTTGTTGCATTTTTCCGCGTATTGGATTCCCGGTACATACAGTACCGTAGAAAATGAGTATGGTAATTTTTTCACAATTTTGGCATCATTTGGCTCGTGACATCCCTAGTCGAGTATGCATATAAATTAGCTGTTGTCTAGTAGTCCTGTCTTTGATCTCACTGTCTAGCTGGCTTTAATCATTGCATTATTAGTCAATATCGCTACATAGCCTTGCTTTCGCAAAATGTCACGTCAGCTGAGTGTCCACATTTTCTTTAGAAAGCCCAATAATTGGGACGTGGATAATAAATGAGATGAATAAAGACGGACTGATGTGGTGGAGGGTGAAGGACAAGCAAGTATTACTGATAATGTTAATCAGCCAGTGGCAGCTACTGTTACAGGGATGCAAGTGGCAGCAAGGAGGTAAGAACCACTCATCTTCTTCATGTGGTGACATGAAAAGTGTCTTTTGTTCATGTTTTGTTCATTCTCTCCGTGCCCTTCTAAATACATAATCTGTAAGTTCTGTATATTCAATGTGTTTGTGATGGAGTTGTTTTTGAAAGTGAAATGCTATAAAATAGGCTATATGTCTAATTATCATTAAAAAATGAAAATGACAGGTACTAATTCTCTGCCTGTCAAAATGACACATGAGAAAGTCTAACACAACTTCTGCTCTCCCTCTCTCTCTCTTCCTCTCTTTCTCTCTCCTCCTCTCTCTCATGGGGCCACCTTTCAATGTGTGTTTACAAACAGCACCAGGCATATCCTATTAATTCTACCTATACTTAACAAACTTATTTAATCCGATGAATCACTTTATTCAAATTCAAGAGATTATATATTTTTAGGGTGATGTCATAAAATATGACAACAGAAATTCAAAGCTTCACATGAAAATCTCAATACAAGCTTTGAATAGGAAAAAAAATGGCATGAATTCGGTGTAGCCTGTAAACCTGTTTTTAATGTTCATACTTCATACTGTAACACTAAAATCATAAAATGCAGCACATAACTGTCACAATACCAATGGTTTACATGTACTGAAGAAATTTTTGGTTAAAAAAATGGCTCTCTGCCTCTTTAAGCTATGTTTGTTGGTTTGAAAAGCAAAAACATAACTGCAACAGTTTCCCTGATGAAATGCGCCTGCAATCCTTATTTATAGATAAAATACAAATATAAAAATGTCACACAATATGAACATCTTTTTTATTTTATGTATTTGTGAGTTAGTGACTCCTGCTTTTTATCTTTACTATACTGTTATATATATTATATATATTAGGGCTGCATGATTTGGAGAAAAAGATTTGCGATTCGATTATAATAGAACAAATGGTACTGTGATGGTAAGTGTCTACTTGCTTGATTGTCAAATGCACAAAATACTGACATTTTGAAATATTTTTATATTATTTATATTTATAACAATAACTTTAGTAAAACAGATATAAAACAGAACAAGGGGTGTGTGTTGCTCTCAGGAGGAGACAACTAAAAGGAGCAAATATTGGCACACTGGCATTGTGGATCTAAATCTACATCTGTCCACTGCAGAGGCTGTATCCACAACCTGGAGGAGGAACTAGTGTAAATGAGTGTATTAGTATTATAACATTAAATAAGGAGTTTAGTGTTCAGTTAATAGTATACTGTTGGTGTAATGTTATATATCAATATATTAATTACTATATTCATTATAATTTATATATATATATACACAGGTAGCACGCCAGATCCTCCACCAAATTTTACAGTGGATGCCAGACACTGTGGCTTATAGGCCTCTCCAGGTCTCCGTCTGACCATTACGACCAGGTGTTGGGCAAAGCTGAAAATTGGACTCATCAGAGAAGATGGCCTTATTCCAGTCCTCTACGGTCTGATCCTTAGGGTCTTTTTCAAACTTGGCTTGTCTTTGCTTCTTATTGATGAAGGGCTTTTTTCTGGCTTTGCACATTTTCACCCCTGCCCATAGGAGCCTATTTCGAACAGTCCTTGCCATGCACTTCACCCCAGCTGCTGTTTACCATTGTTTTTATAAATCACTTGATGTCATCCTACGGTTTTTGAGTGACATTCGAATGAGTTGGCAGTCATCCCAGTCTGTAGCTTTGTTGTCCCCAATGTCTGTTGCTTGACCTTGTTCTTATGAACTGCTGTCTTTGAAATTTTAAGGATGGAAGCAACCTGACGCTCACTGTATCCTACTACCAGTAAAGCCAGAATTGAACCCTTCTTTTCCTCAATCAAAACTTTTCTTTTTAACTCTTTTGGCATGGTCAATTGTTCCTTTTTTTGTTCAGATTACCTTTGAGGTACTACTAGTACTGTTTTTGCCGTCCAGCTGGTCCTATTGCAAGAGGATAGTGATTACCACAACAGTGTTTTTTATACTTTTCCTCGTTAATAAAATTTGTCTCAGGTGTCACTTAATCAGCTCCTCATTAAGTAGAATGACGTGTGCATGTGTTGGAATTTTTATATATAATATATATATATATTTTATTTATTTTTTCATAGAAAATACTTTATTTCTCAAAACACCTGTAATTATGAGAAATACTATATTATTCATGGTCTAACTACAGTCCAGCTCACTGTGCAGTGCGGCCGCCCTAGATTGAACAGTAGCCTACATGTCATCGTTTGTACCAGCAAGCAGTGCTGGACTGGGACAAAAAATCTGGCAGGCGGCTCACCAAAATCAGTCGGACACCCCTCACAATACACCATCCTTCAATTTAAGGGCTCAGATCAGGGGTGTAACACTTAGCCCATGAGACATAACACTGCACAGGTTTGGGGCCATGACAACAAGACTAGAATATATTTTAATAGGCCTACTATTTAGGGAACAAAATGTAATGATGAAATAGTTTATTAAGATTTTGAGCATTAAACACTTAATATCCTGCATTCTGGAGACATTTTCTGCACCAGGGAAGCACAAAATTCAGGTGGCAGGTGACAATTCAGAATATAAAAATATAATACAGTAATCAGTAGCTTATTATTGTTTTTAGACTAGGTTACGTTTTTTGGACAACACAGTTTTCATCTATATTTACATTGAATTACAGGCTTATTGTGCAAATAAACCTTTTCTCATTGCATTTTTATTTGTTAATTAACATTCTTGGTGCAAGCTATTTTTCAGAACAGCTTTCAAAAAGTGGTGGGTACATGTCCCCAGTGTAAATGACCCCACCTCCCTTCTCCCTCCCTACAGGTTGAGCTACTCCATGCTTACCGCTACCACTCCCCCTGCTCTTTCGCCCTCAGCTCTGTCACTTTGTTACTTTGCTCCGCTGTCTCATGCCTCCTCCTCTGCCTGGCAGTGGCCACAGCTCTCCTTTACTCTTTCAAGTGCCTGTGCCTGCACTACATCTGGTACTGCAGCTGACGCTGAAGCTACTGCAGCCCCCGGTAGCAAACATATCTGTCAGAAGATTTTTTTATTGGGGGGGGGGGGGGGGGGGACG
>NC_060162.1:10711455-10780056 GCF_021292245.1 Micropterus dolomieu | reverse complement strand
TGTGGGGGGGGGGGGGGGGGGGGCGGAACGCAAGAAACAGAGAGCAGAGGGGGTCGGGGCTAGTAGGAGATGTGATTGGGCTGGCCCAGTGTCAGTATAGAAAATTACCCAATGGGCCGCTGTCTGCGCTTCATGGGACAATCGTTGGCCCATTTTTAAACAGTTATATAAACACATAATTTACGTTACACCGGCCCCAAAGGTGTCGGCCCACCAGGCATTTGCCCAGTGTGCCAGATTACCAGTCCAGCCCTGCCAGTAAGACTCACATGTTAATGCCTTTTCTGGCACCTAACATAATCATCACCTTTGATGTGAAAATGTCAAACTTTCACACTGTCAGAGAAATAACAAGTGTGCGTTCTAATTAAAGTCCACTGTAGAGTGTGGTTTGTGACAGCACTGTCAGCCGAGGTTGTGTTCACACTGGCTGGACAGCGGTAGAGGAAGCGTTAACAGCGTCTGGTTTGGTTCAGGAGTGGATAAGTCAACCTCGAAAGTGTTCACCACCATAGCTGCAAGCATCAGAGTTGTAAGGAATTAAAGGGTCAGGTAGACTGTTTTTTTTGTGAAACAAAGTAATTTTGGTATTCTGTGTATTGTGATGCAGCATAAAAAAAGTGCTGAACTGACAACATGAGGTTTGAAGCGGGGCCTCTGATCATTCGAATCATTGAAATTTAAGGGGCAGCTCTTAAATCTCAACACTAGATTACACTTCTAAACCCCTCCACTGCAATGAACTTATCTATAACTGTGTTCTGAGGCTATACACAATCTATTGACAACACACCTATGAAGTATAAATATAAATTGACTGTTCATTACACCCCTTCCCAATTGATGGTGAAGTCCAGAGGCCAGGTTCTCATTCCCAAAGTGTCAAATACCCACGCTTTGTCATGTTTAGCATCATAGTTCAATGCATTAAGTGAAGCCCTTTATCTTTGTTCAACACTAAAAGTAGGCCTAGTATAAATAACAGAAAAGTCAGAGTAGACTTCACAAACCAGACTTTCACCAAGAGACCGGTGTTCAATTCCATGTGAAACACAAAGTCACCATTGATTCTTTTTAGTTAAAGTAACAAAGCAACTTATAACGTTAACTTTAACGTTAACTTATAACGTTAACTTATAATGTTACAACTTACGTTGTAAGTAACAAAGTTATTTTAACCCCAACCATGATCTTTCCTAAACCTAACCAAGTAGTTTTGTTGCCTAAACTAAATTGCAACATTTCACAACATTAACCACATGTCAGACTGTTAACGCTGGACGACATGGCAAAAATGTTCTTTATGGTCAGAACATGACAAACACTTGCTAAAGAGTGGATCACTTAACAAATCTGAGGTAGAACATTCAAAACAATTATGATAAAATATCTACAAAATATAAACAAATATGCATGAATAAAATTAAGTAAAATATTTTTTCCGTTCTTTTTCCAACAAAATAAATATCTTAATAGAAAAATTAAGTTCTAATTTGTTTGTGATTCAAATTAATTAAATCAAACATTTATTGAACATTTATTACCATTTGTTATACTGTTATTGAGGAAAATTATATTGCAAGTATCATTATTGTTTTATTGCCCAGCCTTTGTTTTATTTTGAAAAGTCAAAACGGACGTTGCATATTTATTCTTGCTAACTTGACCTACACATGCAAAAACAACACTAAAGGGTACCCAAGGGTGTTGACAAAGCATCAATATGTGGGAATAGCTGGGAATGAGGACAGGTTGAAGGTACTGTATATTATAGGTTGAATTATATTGTAGGGTTAAAGGCTATGTTAAAAAAGGGGGTATAGAAAAATGGTGTTTCTTTAAAGGCCACTAAAAAAAACAAACTATTTAATAATCAAAGATATTTACCATCTTTGACATTTTCTTAGACATATAAAGCGAGCACACACTGACATACAGTTGAGTAAGGCTCTGTTCCAAGGTTTTATTTTTAGTTATTAGCGTTATATATATAAACGTCAATGAGATTTTGAATGGGGTTTTTATACTACTGGAACAGAACCCAGTAGTTCTGGTTTCACTTCCGTTCTCCATATTTTAATGAAATAACACTCTGAAATACATACAAAAATGCAAAAATGCTGTTTCTTTTTTTCCATGTCTTCTATGTGTTTCACCAGCTGGTGATGCTCACTGGGACATGTAGCTTTAGTTGTAGCACAAGATAATTTATGTAACCTTCAAGTGCATTCTTAGGAAAACTTTTACCAGATTTGTTTTAAAATGAGTTGGCTAGAAACATCAAGTCAATAGGAGACTGCATTTTCAACCAGCTCATTGAGCTAACATTAGCTTAATGAGCTAGCTAGCGGATGGGGAGGGACCACCAACTTAATATCAAACTTGTGAAAATGGCGGGTGAGGAAGCTGCAGCAGTTGCGATTGCACACACAAGCAAGTAAAGCACATCAATCTTGGTGGGTGACAATCACGGTCAAATGTTGCGATAATGCGCCGCTTGGTTGCAATTCGCCATTAGAAAGGAGAAGGTCAAATGTTGCGACTGTTGTCGCGCTTTGCAGACAGCACTACCCCGTCAAAATTCACACACTACACAAGTACATAGTGTACACAGTGTACTACATGTTAGTGTATCCGAAATAAAATGCATCTTAAAACTTTTCAAGAAGTAAATCTGCCACTGTTAACATTGAACCCCCCGTGCGAGAATGGAAAACCTGACAGGCATAGCAACAGTAACTTAATGGCTAGCAGGGCTTAGCGAATGGTCAACACATACTGTATACACAGTTTGATTTTTATATTTATATAAACACACACACAAAATGCCAAAATAACAAACAAAAGAGAAGAATGTGTAATACTTACAACCATACCGTTTAGGGACACCCAGCAGTCAGGGGGGAAGTCTTGGAGGAGAGGCACCAGATACTGCAGACAGCCATCCCAGTGACACAGAAGCAGCATCATCCCAATCAAATTAAATATTCTTACCACTGCACTGGCCAGGTCATAGGTCATATGGAAAATCTGCCAGAAGAGAGAGAGAGAGGCAGACAAACCTCAGTTAGACCTCTTCAGTATCTCCATTGTTGCGTAAAAATGTACACTCACATAAAGTGGTTCGGATTTAGATCTGTCTCTCTGAAACACCACATGCATTGGTATTCCAGAGACACAGAGAGTTGTTTTTTAAAAAGATGAAAAAGATACTTAAAAAGTATCACAATAGTACAAAGTCACCTTGAAGTGGAGGGCATGGTGTGCCTGTTTAGCCACTAGAGAATTTGGTTGCCATCAGTGTGTGTGTATGTGTGTGTGTGTGTGCGCGCATGTGTGTGCATCTCACAGATGTTGAGCTGCATAATTCAACATGGCTGCTTCCCAAAACAAACTGACCAGTGGAGGAACTACACTGAGTAGGTAATACAGAGCGAGTCTGTTGAATGAAATACTGAATGATGACGGGAGTGCAGACCTCTGGAATAATCAGCCAGTACATGTGTTTAAATGCCATGAGTCTTACTGCTGGTGTGGCTGTTAAATCGAAGCAGGATGCTTCAGAATAGAAAGTCATCAGCAGGGTGAATAAGCATATCTTCAATGTGAAGCGGTTTCATTTGCGTGGGATCTGGGCGAAGAGAATTGACTCACGCCTGGTTGGCAGTGGCACTAATTCAGAGTTTCTCATTAGCATTAGAAACCCATTACATCTTTCCAGGTTAGTTATTCCATAATCGCCCTCACACTGAAGCTCGATTTCACCTTCTAAATAAGTTAAATATGGAAAAAAGAGATTGCTGATTGGTGGGTTTTGCATAATAAACCTGCCCAATCTGCCAATTCATTGAATTTAAGATTTCCAGTAATTATCTATTTTTAAGTTGATGGCTTCCATTCTCTATAAACTGCAAATTCCACTTCTCATAAGTGTAATGACAAATTATCTGGGCCTCATTACAGTACTGTCATGAGGTTAAAAAAATCACATAAAGTGAGAAATAGTGAACTTTGTTTTGTTTCATAGTTGTAAATGATGCAAATCAAAATAAATCTAGCTCTTGAAACAATAAAAAGACTAAATGATGCAGACCTAAGACTGTAAAGTCAGGCAAAGAAGTTTGAAATCACACAATGAGTGTGTACAATACATTCAATTATAATAGATTGAAGTATTTTACGTGAATAACAGATGAATGAGCAGTACTTTGTTTTTCATTTCTATTTTCTAATAGATAATATTTTGCTTTATATTTAACTACAGCTCTAATATTTCTTTTGGTGTTATTTGCCTTTTATTTTACTCATCAGTTCTATTTTTGCTTTTTCTGGCTTGTGTACCAGAGAATTTGGGAAAAATACAGACCTCTTTTGACCAAATTGCAAAGGCTACTTACTACCTCTTCTCATAGAGTGCAATCACTCTATCTCTCAGAAAAGAACATGGACTTCATGTTGGGCTGACATGTGTTCTGAGATATTTCTGAACCAGTTTTGCCATACAAATGCAAAATCTGCTGTTAAAACTCCCCTAAAGCCCAGGTGTTTTTAAAAGCTCTTTGAATCCACCCCGGTCTATTGTGACTGTCCTGTAACCTTTCTGCACAAAGGACAGTGTCCACACACAGAACAGATGAGAGAACAAGAGGCTGAGCTGATGCTCAGATCCCTCTATAGTTCAACTCATCCACAGGGAGATACGGTGCACTGCCCTGACGGGCTAAAATTAGACACTAGCTTACAGGATGGCTGTCTCAATGCACCCAGTATCTCTTTGGCTGCCTACATCTTTATTCTTAATTTAGCAGAACTCTCTCTCCCTCTGTTGTCTGTGTGTGTGTGTCTTCACATTCATCATAGTTTGATGGCATATCAGGAGAGAACAGAACACACATGGGGCAAAGCAGATAAAGAGAGAATGGGGGAAACAAAGACATAAAGACATAAAGTTAACTAATAGAGGTAAGGTACACATTCCTGGAGGATTGCAACAAGAGTGGAAAATAGCAAGTTGCACTTTGAATTGCAAATTATTCTCACCAGGCAGAAATAAAAAAGGATCGACTGCTTGTCTGCACTTTCCTCTTTTAACTAATGCATAATCAAAAAACACAACAAAAAAGACTGAACAACGGAGCAAGCAAGTCATAAGGTGACGTGTGTGAAGGTTGCAGAGAGCTTTACCAAACTCCCAGGGACCATTTCACTTTGCTGGGAAGCCTCTGCGAACTTTGGGTCATGCTGAGTCACCGAGGTCACAGAGGAAAGATGTAGAATCTCATTAACACAATGTTGGATTTGTTTGGGTTTGTATTACAGGGGCACCAGTTTGAAAAGTCTGCTAGTGGCAGCAGGTAGCCATGAGGTAACAGTCTATTAATAGAGTTCTTAATAATAGAGGCTCCAGGTGTAGATCACCGGTCAGGTCACAGGATTATACAGGATAACCTTCATTGTGATGTAGGGCTATATGAGGATGAACTATTTGAGGTGTTTCAGTTGTTACCACTGCTGAAATATACTCAGAACAACAATGTCTAGCACTCCAATTAGTAATAGTACAAATAATATTACATAATTTTACAACTTTTCTATGCATGTGCCAAAATTATTATGTACATCCAGTCTCTTTCTTATGCAAATAAACAAGTTAAGGCCCTAAGAAACAAGACAGTCAGAGAGAGATGTTAAAGAGTGTGGGTGTGGCGGGAGAGAGTTTATAAGTTCAGGCTCAGAGAGTACATTGAGGTCCGTGTCTGACTCACTGAAGGACTTGAAAGTTACTCAGAGGTACCAAGTTCCTGTCGTGAAGAGCAGGTCCTATGTCGCCAGAACTTATGCTAAACAGACCTCAGTTTCCATCACTGTTTATGAGGTGCGCTGAGGCCACAGAGAGGGAGACGGCAATGTGTCTGTGCGGCACACAATGTTGATGGAAGGGATTAAAATATAGGCCAACACAATTTTTTTCCACATGTAAAGTCTAAAAATAAAAAAAACCACACCACTGAGGATGTTTGAGCCTGTTTACTAAATCTCTCAAGTACAAGAAATGTCATCACTCGAGGGAGTTACTTTGGAGTTCAGTAAATTAGCTAGCTACTACCCTGAATGAAGTAAACATGGAATAAAATGGAATTTCTCTCTGACTCCTCTCTACACCAAGAAGCATTGCAAACATTTAACAAACCTATTACAAAATTTCTGCAACTAACAATTGTTTTTATTATCCATGAATCAGATTATTATTATGTTCTTATTTTCTTGATTAATTAATTAATTGCCCATCGTAGTTCCCCAGAGCCCAATATGACATCTTCAAATTGCCTGTTTTGTCTGCCAAACAGTCCAAAAGCCAAAGATTTTAAATTATATAAAACAGAGAAAAAGCAGTTAATCCTCACATTTGGGAAGGTGGAACAAGCCAGTTTGGGGCATTTATGCTTTAAATTTGACAATTATAAAAAATTGTTAAATAAACTACATGTTTCAACTTAAAAAAAAAAAAAAACTTGTGGAGCAGCATGGCATTTACATAGAAATAAACAAAATCGTATGGGTGGGGAGATGCAAAGCTTGTAAACTGCAACAAACTGCCATTTAAATAAGTTCAGGGCTTCTGATTGGTTGCAGTACCAGCCTGTCATACTCTCTGAGTGTGGTCACCTCTGTTCTGTCACGCAAGACCCCACTTCAGTTCGCATGTCTGTGCTCTGTGTGCTGTGTGGTTGTGCTGCTCCTTCATCAGTGTATTGATTTTGAGACACTTGTGTTTGTGTTGATCCATGTAGGTTACAAGTATGGCCTTGCTTGTCCTGTATAATCCAACACGTCTACTTCCTCGGTGCTGTGTTTGTGAATTTGCATGATTTGTGTGTCATACGTTGAGTGGGGTCCGGTAAAAATCTTTAACCACCCGCTGACATTACAAATACAGGGGAAATGAAGGCAGCGACAGTAAAGAACAACATCCCTAATGTTAGAACCTTCAAAGCAGTTGACCAAGCCCACAGGAAAGATCTGAATTCATTTTGCTCTCTTTGCCACTATAAACTCTCATAAACAGTATGACTACGGGGAAATAGGTAGCATTGACTGAGAACCAGAAACACCACCGATACTCTCGCTTGGCATTGGCAAAATATGCTTAGAATTAAGTGCCTCAAGCTTAAATTTGACCGGGGACAGGGCCATAGGTCAGCATAATCCAGCATAATACAGTTGAGACAAACAGCCAAGATGTGATGTGATAGCGGCACAAGGTCACACGCCGGTTGTGTCCAGCCAGCACAACGCTCATTCAGATTTGTCACGTCCCCATCCATTCAACTGTGGCGTACGGTAGAATAGTGTAGATGAGGATTTGGGCGTCAACCTGGGAGGTATGAATACACTTCTATGAACAGGATTTCTAATACTGCAGGCCCCAACACTTAAATTAAAGCCATCCGTACTGTACCTTTTTATAGAGAATTGTTACATTATGATTGCAACAAATCTCTTGGTGTAAATCTTGAAGTTAAGAGTCCATGTGTTACATGTATCCAACATGTATTTTACTTTCAAATAGTTTACACCACTGCAATCTGTCAAGCTGGTGTACTGTGTGGACTGGAGATTGACTTTCTGAATCTGATGTGCAGCGAAAAGAGCATGCAGGAGAATAAGCTGTGGGCCTTGCACACGCAATTACAAAGTGTTCTTTATGCATCTTCAAATTGGACATGAGTGACCTCTGTGTGAGGTTAGTGAGGATTAGCAAGGGACTAATTTGAGGGGATTAAATCCACCACTGGCTATTACATTGAAGGATGACAAAACTGCTTCCAGGAAAATCTGGAATTTTCCCGCTTAACATCGTCTTGTAAATCTCCTTTTGGATCTCTCTTGGTTTTGCTTAATCACAAAATTACTGTTGAACTTGGATTTGAAAAATCATATTATGTGTATGTAATGGGAATTCACTGGGATTTAGCAAGTCTCCTGTTCTTCTTCCCCTGTCTCTTTTCTGCTATATACCAAAAAACTTGTTTCAGTTTATTAAAAAAAAAACAAAAAAAACCTGAAGACACTGTATCTCTTAGCAGATGAAGCTGAAAAAGGAATATTTTATAACCCCTGGAAATCTTCCCCAACGAAAAGCAGCTTGCTGGAAGTAATCACAATTCACATGTCTGTCATGCCCTATGCATAATCATGTAACTATATGTATGCTGCATTATTTCAGTGCTCCAGGCAGCAAACTGCATACTCTGAGAAGCTAATCAGTCTGTAAATCTGTCTACAATAGAGACTAGAATAGACTAGACTACACAAAACTACAAAAAGCCATGTTAACGCTGTAAGAAAACTCGAGAAACATTGTTTCTCTGCATAAAAAGCTCTGGATTTTCAACTTCAAGCAGTACATTTAGGTAATGAGGCCCAACAGTAATTTGTAGCCAGAGACTTAATTAAAAGGCAGGTGGTGATCGATGGGATCTTTAGACCGAAAACAAGTAGTGATCTATTAATGTAACATTGAAACACTTTAAAGAGGAGGTAATTATTTCTTCACTGCATGCTCTCCTGCCTTACATGCACAGTAAAGCATGATATCCATGGAATGAGTACTAGGAGGTGAAAGTACAGAAGTATTACCAGTGAAATATGGCAAAAATGTGGATTAAAAAGTACAGTATTCTCCTCTAAAATGTAGCGGCGGCGAAGTATAATGTAGCATGAAATGGACATGGATTCAAGTAAAGTATAAATACCTCAAAACTGTACTTGGGGACAGTACTAAACTATCAGTGAGAAAATAAAAGATAATAAAAAAAATAACCTGAGTCTCAATATTGATATCAATATTGATTTACTTGACACTCATTCATCTTGTTTAATTATTGCCATTTTAAGTTGCTACAACCTGATTGTTGCGTCATTTCAGCAGCTAACCTTTAACAAAGAAAACTACAATATTTAGTCTTTCTTGAAAAGACATTAAAATTAATATGCGCCACTTCCCCCACCGCCACTAATTAACCACAAAGAATTGAACTGTAGAGATACAGCTGAAGCGCGTTAATGTCAAAAGTTGGCTTCCTTGTAAAGTCTGTCATTTGATGCCCAGCTCACAAATCAAATGATTATTTAATGTTTTTATAGGCTAAAGTTGTTATTTTTCTCTTGTTTTTTTAATCATTTTTATAATTCTGCAACACATTTAATTTACAAATGTTTGAATGTAGCCTTGTGACCTCAGTGTATGCATATTCTTTATCAAATACTGCTGACATTAAGGACTCAAATCTCCCAAACAAACATGAAAGTGTTAATATGAGTGGGGGATAAATATAGATGGTCAGGTGTGGTGCGGTATGTTGCTCTGTACTGGATTAGCCCATATTAACCATCAAACAACGCATTCATTTAACTGGAAAAGTCATCCCTGTGTAACGTGTCAATCATAAGTTAAATTAAGACTCTTTCTGCCCAAGTAGCTCTCTCCTAAGGGAGCTCATTCGCTCTGTTTTCCTTCATTTTTGTGTCCGTCAGCAGTATTCTCCTGTTCATCCACTAAGCACATCACACTGCGAGCGTAGCTGCCTTGCCCGCTGTCTCACCCGCGCTGCATCTATTTTGGTCGTGTGAGCGTGATAACCTCAACACTACTGTTCCCCCTTAATCTGTGCTCAGCCATTCAGCGCTGCACTGGCAGAGGCAGCATCCTCTGGGGCAGAAGCTCACACTGCCACAGGGGTCACATTTATGATGTTTTTCTGCATAGACTTCATTGGTGGATCATGTGAGGGTACTGTGTTGTTAATGACTTCCGGGAAGGGTTTTTTGGGGGATGTAAGGATACAGTCTGCATCCCGTATGGATTGTAAAGCCTTTTGAGACAAATCTGTGATATTGGGCTACATAAATAAAATTGACTTGACTTAAACATTAACTAGAAACATTATATAAGTACCTGTGCTAAGCCTTCTTTTGACCGCAATAATGTCTCAGTGTGGGGATTAATGTATGCAGTTAATGTATGCAGTTAATTTATGCATATTCTTTTAGTAATTTCTTTCAACGCTTGTAGAGTCCATTCTATGCGGGGAAAGGCTCAGTGCAAGTAAATGTATTTATGGCTGAGGAGGAGGTTGAATGTTCTATTGATTTGTACCTGTAACCTGAGCAGCGGTAACAAAATAACATCAGCTCAGCTCTAAGAAAACATGTATACATGACTGACACCTCCAAATACAATCAGTACATATAGTTCAGACAGCGACACCTGTTTTATTGATAACTCATCAGTGCAATGAGTCAATTGCTGAGAAAACAAATAAATATGGTATGTGTGGACATGTTGTTCATAAATATGCCACTAGGCTCCAAAACAACTGTTTCCCCCACATGACCCATTTTCCCTCCAATTGTCTGGTTATACAAGTCTGTTTCAGCACGACAGTTTGACAACATCATTCCAGGAATTAAATCAGTGTCCTCAGTCAGTCTATGATGGAGGAAGGAAGGAAAGAGACAAAGAGCTAAGAGGGAAAGGCATGCGACATCGATCCGAGGCGCTGCTGCCTGCTATCGTAAAACAGATTGTGTTTGATTTCAGATAGAATTATTTGTCTGCAGTTGATATGGTGAACTTGTTAGCAAACAGTTGCTTATTTACACATCCAGCAGTTTTGGAGCAACATTATCAATCATTTGGAGCAGTATTTCTGACCACCTGATGACTGAAAGTCCAATATTCACTCTCTTTTAGCTCTGTTTTAGGTCTCTACCAGCTCCCAAGGGAAGTATCTGGCTCTTTAGCTTTTAAATGCTCCACTGTGTTTACCAGCTTGTTGATAAAAAAACAGAAAGAAAAAACAGCAACCTGATGTGGCTGAAAATTATGCTATCAGAGCAGTGAGAGTGAACCAAAGCAGTATATTTGGAAAGATAGATTCAGGTAATAATTCTCTGTAGGTTGAGAGCGACCTCTTTCACATTTGTCACAATGTTTTCACATTGTCATTTGTTATCAATTGTAGCCGCTGAGACTTTACACAGCATTCAAGTTTACAGGAATAATTCAACATTTGGGGAAATATTTTTATTTGCTTTTTTCTCAGACATAAGAGTGGTATTGGTACTCTATCCTAACTCTGTGAAATAAACTAAATTGTTTATTTACTTTACATTTCATTTTGATTTTTAAGAAGTTCATGTATTAAAATGAATGCATGTACATCTTGTGGCCATTTATTATTTGAAATTTAACCGCACACAAATTACAAACAGAGAATAAACAGCAGGAAGGCAAGCGAGATGCAGTTTTTGAGTGTTGTGTCATGGAGGAATGAACGAGAGGAAGGGCGAGCGTTGTGGTTCTGCTAAGAAGGCAGTCATGGAAGATTAGTGTGAGAGCAGGAGGGATTTGACTGGATTGCACAAAGTGACCCGCTGTGCTCATGTAAACATCAGCAAGATGGACCCTTCCTACCACAGTTTACAGCGAGGACACACCCTTCCCAATTTGCCAGAGGGAGCACAATGACCTCAATATAGTATCTTAAGATGGCTCTAATTGTAACCGTGTTTCTTCTTAGCGTGATGTGAAAAACCATAGGCTACTGTAGTGTAAACAGCACAACATTAAATGCTATTTAACCATAACGATACAATGCTACTTATAATACTCAGCCCTATGGGGGCGGTACAATATTATAATCAGTCACGTGGAGCAACAACAAATAATCTCTCACATACCTTTGATTATGTTAGCTGTAGCAGCATGTGTAACTACACTTGATATCCTACATAATCTAATCTATGCTTAAGTCACAAATGAACATCCATAATAATACTTCTATGGTGTAATAACGGTTCATCTCTATAGTGGCCCCCCTATATGAAACTATATCAGTAGATGAGCACAGCGGTCGTCATGACAGATGGCTGAAGGGTGCCTTAGTAAATCCATCCACTACAACGTTAACTCCTTGGGAAGTGAAAGTAGAAGAACACTAAATGCCTCACTAGTTACTAATTAATTATTTTGCTCAAGACATCATTACAGGATGTCTGCCATGAGTGGTGTTGCTCCCATCTAAATAACAAGGGATCATTATGTGCCTCATGGAGAATCAATCATTCAAGAATGGAGAGTCTGTAGCGCGCAGATCATGAAAGCTTTTCTACCAGGGATTACCAGTGTGTCTGCTTTCTTCAGTGTGACCCCTTCATACCTCCTAAACACACACAGCTACCAACAACAGCACAGCAACCCACAGAACAAAAATAACTGAGATTAGCCTAATCTCAAAACTTATCACTTGAGCTCCCTCCCAAGAATATATCTGTCATCTGTCTGCTTACTGTACCGGGCACACCATGCAGAAGGAAACTTGTGTTCACAGGGGGATATCCCTGGGGGATGGACAGAAGATCAAAGCTGCTTTCACTGAGAGTTTTCTTACTCTGCAGGGGGTTAACACAAATCATTAAACATATATAGTTGCTAAATATCAAAATATGACATGAGTTTAAAAAAAACAAAACCGTGCTAAAAATAGGCAGCAGATGTTCGAAGACATAGCAGATGTTAATTTTGTTTCACTGCTGTGGGGCTGCTGAAACAGTTGCACCCCAGGCTCAGTCAGAAGATGGCAGTGGTTTGAGGGCACTCAGTATAAACCTGGTTCCATTTATCTTCAAGAAAATATTTTTGATTAAAACACTTTTATTTTTATATCGCGTACAATTTTGCCTCCTGTCTAGACAAGCTATTCCTTCTGTTCTTCTCCTGTCTTTGCCTCTCGGTGTCACAGCCATTCTGTCTTTACTGTGTGGACGTGTCTGTTTAAATCTTACATCAAATAAAGGGTCGAACTGAGAGACAGACTGACAGTGACAGAGAGAGAGAAATAGAGGTACTCACAGTGGAGGAGTGTACAGCATTTTAAATGTCATGAAGAGCTTACAGAAATCTAAAACTGACGAATATGATCTATCAGCAGTGTCTATTTTTTTATTATTTTTAAATCACATACGTTCATTTGTTCAATTGCCTAAGTGGACTGAAAATCTTGTTTATAAGAGACGTAAGAGGCATAATAGCAAGAAGACATGTTTTCATAAGCAGCAGCTGTCAACTTCGATATAGTATCAAGTATAACAGCCATGTATGTCTCATCATTGATAAAGTTAAATGATTTAACGCTATAGAAGTGTACAAATGGCATCACACTTTGTTGTTTTAAAAATTGCTTTTCCACCAAATTCATGTTTATTCTTAAGTTTGACTAATCTAAATTTGTCGTTGTCCAAATAAAGTGGGTTTTAAAGGTTTTTTGCAGGAGAAGATAGACATAGTAACTTATATTTTTTTTTATTATTTTTGTTTAAGCTTGAAACATATGGGTGCCGACAATGCAGCCTATTTTTTGCTATCCTATTTTTCTTCTCTCACTTGAATGTTTGATCTATTTATGAACATATCTAGAAGACAAACTCGGTTGTGTATGTGTGGTACATCCAGTACTTGAATATATCAAAAGCACACCATCGTCTATCCGCACTGTTATTAATTTAATCAATAAGTTTAATTAAATAGTACATAGGAGTCGCTGTGCAAGCATTACTGTTGACATAGTAATTTTAATTACCTTGTATTTATAGTTATGTGTGCAAAACGCCATGGTGTTCTTATATTCAGATGCAGTCTCAACAACACACACAAAATAAAGCAGTGGCGCAGAACCAGTGTGTTTAAAGCTATGCTTTTCTACCTACCATGGGTCTGACAATTAACTCTGTACTCTAAACCATATGGTCAAACAATTAACGCTCTCTTCTGCAGTTAACAAGACCAACTAGCAACAGAAGGAGCGCTGAGTGACTTGGCAAGGGAAAATGGGTTAAATCTACAGGGGATGAGGAGAAAAACTTTCTTTCAGGCAGTGGAGTCTGGGATTTTCCACCCCTTGGGCCAAGAGTGAGCTTCCCTCAGTGAGCTGAGCAAGAACACGATTCAAGGCACATTATGTTCATCGTCAGAGAGCCGTGTCTTAAAACAGAGAGGACAAGAACACAGACGGCATGAGAGGGAGAAAGCATTGTCCTTTATATTTGTCTGCTAGACAAAATTGGACCGGAGGAGTCCATTAGGCTGCTGTTTGTGTGACTTTACTTGCTTGTTTGTGTGTAGATGTGTGTGTGTGTGTGTGTGTGTGTGTGTGTGTGTAAAATGGACAGACAGGGAGAGAAATAATGTTGGAGAAGATTAATTTATTACTGCACTAAAAGAAAGACCTGCAACCCCTCCAAACTAAATGTAATACTACATTAATATTTGCGTGAGAAAGAAAATTCTAACGCCTTAATATATTAAATGAAGCTCAGTCTAAAGCTGAAATAAATCAAGTCTACAACTATGGTAGCAGAAATGACAAGATTCCTACATTTTATGTGTATTCTTTAGTTTGCATAGATGAAATAAATAACACATTCTTGTCCAGTGTATTGAACATTGATACTGGTGTGTACTCTATGACACTAGAAACAGGGAGACGTCCCCTTTTTCACATGTCAAACTTGTGACAGGCTGCTTGTCGCACATTAAGCCACAAAGCTCTTTAGCACCCCGCAGGCTGCAACTCCAAGCAAGCAAAGGTCGCCTTCGCCCGGTCGTGCTCTGCAGTTCTATATGCAGAGTGGGGTTCCCAAATTTGTTTGTGGCCGTGACTACCAATATGCTATAATACCATGTTGGGTCCTCCAGCAGCAAAACACAGCCTTTCATCCATTCACATACTATTCAAAGTGGAATACAATCCGATTTGGATAGAAAATGAAGGCATTTGCAAGCTATCATGTCAGGAGGTCAAACCTGAATAAAAAGATGCAAAACATGGTCATTGTTATCATGAAAATGCAGATTTGTTAGCTTTCTCCATAAAAAGGGCTGCTGTTTTAAGACTTGTTCAACCAACTGGGAGGAAGCATGCACAAAACATCACGATGGTACTTCAACACTGATGAAAAATGCAAGAGTGAAGAATTTCACTGTTCCGTAGCCAAGTGCCTAGATCCACTGGACAGCAGATTTGCTTCTACTCGTGCTTTAGTGACAAATGCTAACTATGCCCACATCCCAGTCACATTAAGCTTATGAGATGCAGCGGTGGAATCTGTCCATCAGGCACAGGAAAGAATAGATAATTCTTAATAAAGTAATGAGCCTGCAAAATAAATAAATATCTATTACTCATAAAATCATAATAAATATTTATATGTCAATTTGCCAAATGCAACAGGAGCCGTTCAACTTTGAAAGACATCCTCATAAGATGGAGTGATGTAATGTGAAGTAATACATTTTTAAAAAAGCAGGAAGAAGTCACTTTAGAAGCACCACAGCAAAGATGGGTGACCCAGACAGAAGAACTACTCCAGCAGACGCTCAGATTAAAGCTGCATGGAGGATGTAGGAGGCACCTAGATGAATGATTTATTCCTAGACTCCCACATTAACTGTATCCAACATTTGCACCTTCTCTTTAACGGTGGAGAAATTACACTGTAACCTGCACATTAGTCTGTAAAGCTCAATCTCCTCCTTTTAATGCATATGCATAAAAAAAGGTAAACTTCAATCATGACACCCAAGCTAGTGCCTTAGGTTACATATGGCGCTTCCAGGCTGCTGTATCTGTTGGATAAATGACATGTATGTCTCCAGGCACAGAAGAGTTTTTTTTCCCTCAGTGTCCTCAACATACCTTCAAGTGAAACCAAACCTTTGTGTGCTTTGCGAAACAATGTCCCATGTCCCAACTTCTTCTTGCTGGGACAACCAGCTGTGCAGACTTGGCTATGTGTGCTTTGTGCAGCAGCAAATACAGAATCTGGGCTAACTAACACCTGCTCCAAAGTTGAAACATGTCCTGCGTTGTACAACATTCCCAGCAGCCTCATCTCACATAGGTACTATATATCATAAAGCAGTGTGTGATTTCTCTTCAAGGAATGTTAAATTGATGATCTTATCCATGCTGCCTTACTTAAAAGATGCATTACCTATCAGAATGTTTGATGTCTTCAAACACTCATCTTGGGCCATTATTTCCATTGTTTGCCTTTGCTGCAGTGAGGACATACATGGTATTGGGGGGCCGATAAAACTACCAAGCTGCTGTATGCCACCTCTAGACTACATGGTATGAAATATTTAGATGCGCACACACACATAGACATGATACATACCCACAACAGTCCTCAGCCTCACACATCACATCAGATCAAATCATGTCACATAACGTGAAACAGTTGCGTACAGTCATCAGCCAACGGCTCTGCTCCAACACAGCTCTTCCAAAGTCCTGCAGACAGGCACATTTCCGCTCCTCACTACTGTACGCATGTCCTACAGCTAAATGCCATCAGGGAGAACGTGGCAATGAGGCCAGGCTCCCTTTAATTATCCTCCCATAAATGCCATTTGCTGTTCTCCTGTGATGAATTCATTGTGTATGTAAGGCAGCGCTGCAGTCACTGTGATAAATTGCATGTAGGCGCCGCTTTAAAAGAGCAGAGGTGGATTGCATGATGCACTGAAATGCAAACAGACAAAAAAAACACTACCAGGTCACATTTAAAAACCTTTGTCCATACTTCATTTACAAGATGTAATTACAGAGAGGAATAGGACAACAACAGAAAATCAGTCGTGGGAACTTAGTACAGAATCACTGTTGCTGCTGTATGTGATACACACCAAGATAAAATGTAACACATACTACCTTCCGCCTTATCTTTCTTCTCTTTCTCTGTTTCCATCTGTCTTTCTGTCTCTCTGCTCTCACTTTCAACCTCACACATGATTCAGCACTTCATGATTCAGCACACTTTCTGTGTGTGTGTGTGTGTGTGTGTGTGTGTGCGCGCGCGTGCTAAGCTTATGCACCTGTGTCCCTGCATGAGACCAGGGGTGGTGGCCTCACCGAGGACTTGGCATAGCCTATTCTAAGTCCACAGGACTCTGTGAACCAAAGCCGACTAATCTCCTTTGACACCAAACTATCTGTTGCTGAGGTGGCAAATTACGGTACACAGTGGCTTCATCATGATCTGCTTTTTTCACTTTATGATGCCTGTGCCTTCCATCTCTAATATATTAATTTTTAAGTAACAATCTTGAGGATTTTCTTTTAAATAAATGTCTCTTAAATCACTATGCAATGCCAAATGAAGTGACACAGGGGTGATTGAGCCTATGGCCTAATAATGAAAGTATTGCAATATTTATATTTTTGCAGTATTGCGAACTGCGTGTCTGTGGCGTTACGCGTTACTGTGGAGTTAACTGCTAATGCAAACAGAACATGTCCTACTGCTGCAGCTTCACATTATAAGCATTTAACTGGCGAACACGCAAGTAGTCTTTTATTATGAAGAAGTCAATTAAATGCAATGTGTTTGTCTGTTATAGTTTATAAAAAATGTGTCTACAAAACAATAAAATGGGCATTTTTTTGCCTTTTTTGACAGTGGATCAGTTTGAAATATGGAACAAGGAGCAGCCATAGTGAGCTGTTAGATGAAGATACAGGCTGCACACCTCCAACTTCTCAGCAAGGTAACCAACTCCTTTCACTGTGCCCTGCTATGTTCGCAGACTCATGCCAAGTGCAGCATGAAATGAGATCACGGTTGCACACAGAATGATGGGCAAAGGCCAATTATTGCCTGACTTCTTTATTAAAACGATTTTGTTTGTTTTATAAGAGTAGTATAAGACCGCACATGCTGTTTCCACCAGTTAGTACAGGTGTCGCCAAATCAACCAGTACTGAACTCTTAAGGATTAGCACTTTAAGTCATTTATCAAACAAAAATTATTTTTTATATTTTATCATTGTAAATAGTAACTCTTTGAGTTTTAGACTGCTGGTTGGTAACTTAAAGACATCATCTTGTGCTCTGGGAAATTGAAATAGTATACACACAGAAAATAATCACCCTATTTTCAGCCATCTCTTGTCTTATACCGTGACTTGAAATTTTTGTTACATGGATGTATCTAATTTTGTAACACTAAGAGGAGGTACATGCAACAGAAAAGAAAAACTATTTTTATAACTATGTATAGGAAGAAAGACCTTTTGAAGTTCTGTCTTGGGTTTAATTCAGCATTACACTAAAAAAACTAACTATGTAGAGGTGCAGACAGACATCTCCACCTCCATTGTTTATATTCTATGTCTAAAGGTGGACGAGTTAAAAAAAAGGTCTGCTGTCAGACTGTCACACAATAGTAAGGGTTATTTCAGCGGAGATCAAATTTAGCCAGTGTAATGTAGTTACAGTCTCCTCTGCTGCTCCCACGCAGTGAACTATATACACACCAGGTCGGTTGGCTAACATTTTCCCCTTTTCAGATCAATTTATAGACTGAGCTGTGAATTAACCAAGCGCCTTAGCTTAGGATAAGGTAGCCCTACGGACTCTATAATTAAACAGATCTCTTGCATCTGGCTCTGCTGTCGTCTGTAGCAGATACTACCTAAAAATAAAATACAAAATACGCAGCTTACGAGACAAATTAGCTAACAATTATTAGCAGTGAATTGATAGAACAATCTGATCTTGAGAAGTGAATCAGTCTGTCATGTTGATGTTCACAGTAACAGGATGTACTTTTGCATGACAGATTTATGATTCTGATGCTGACAAAGTGTTGATGCACATAGTGGCTAGCATAGCTGCCACTTCCTACAGGCAGCTGATAAGTGCCTCACGGACATTGAGTTCATTTTCCTATACACATAGTTATTAAATTGCATGCCAGGGATATTAAAATGAATCAATATGACTGTTTCAGGAAAGGCCTCGCCCCACATAAAGAATGTATACTGTGTGTCTGACTGGCAGACGACAAATGAAACTTCAGGGCAAATTTATGCCACAGACCCAACTCTCACAAGGAGCACCTTTTTAAGAGCATAGGAAAGAAACCGGAAAAAAGGGATGCAAAGACAAGAAAAAAGTCACCACTCATGACCTATACTGAATGTTTTATCAATGTAGTGGTAAGGCCCTTTTAGGTAGGAATAAGAATAAACAATACGAATAATGTAACTATAGTAGCAATGAAGGTGAACTATCAGCAGTTGAAACTAGTAACATTACCTCATGTCCTGCTACTGGAGTATGTTTATACTGACTGTAGGGGCAGGGAATCATCGTGTAACTCATGACAGTGACACAGTGAAACGGTGACAACAGTATCAAAATACAGCTGACTCTGCAACGTGACCACACAACATGTGTTGTGATACGCCAAATATGTCTTAACTTAAAGAAAAACAACCCCTAAATAGGAGAGGAAAATGTGTCAAAATGCAGTTAATGTGTATACACTGTATTGTGAAGTACATATTTGAATAATTCTGGTTGATAATGTATATCACAGCAGAATCTGTGCCATTTTAACACACACAGATGATGTGCTATCTTTCAAATGTGAGGACCCAGCTGCCACAAAGTAGTTTCACAGTTAAATGTCAGTAGGACAAGTCTCCCTCATGAGAGAAAAATATATTGTTATATATCACCATAAATGGTATCTTATTATTTGTCCCAAGAGACTAGTAAGGCTAATACAAATTGGTCATACTAATGCATTTATTTAAATATTCAATGCAGCATCGCATAGAGAAACGATAATTAGGTTCCAACAGATGTTTATAAAGCAATCAAAATACAACAAATAGTAAAGCAATTAATTAAAATGTATGTTTGTGTTTTTGCCATTTAAGAATGGCTACTAAAACTCAAACTATTTAGACTAAATTGGAATGTTTAACATATGTTATACATTTATGTAGACCATAGAACAGTAGCAGAAAAAATTGCACTTTTCTATGTCTAAGCATTGGCACAAACATCTCAAAAGCTTAAGCCTGAAGCTAAGATGCTGCTCTTTTTGGTGCATACAGGTTTGTTGATGATTGTTAATTCTCAATTATGTTCAATATGCCTTCTGCTGAACATGGGCGTAGTACTAGATTACAAAACATGCCATTATTTACAGTGAAATATAACAGTTATTCAAGTCAGTAAACAAAATGCAATTCTATAAAGATCAGGTTTACAGCTTTGTTAATGACATGTTTTAAAGCACTGTAGAGTAACACACAAATTCTGCCTGGGGACTCAGAAAGGGTACAGCCACCCCTAGGGGCTGGTATGCTGCCACAAGCCCAACCTGAGCCCCTGTGCTTTAGCTGGGATCTGGCGGGAGGCCTGGTGACTGTGATGCGCCAGATGTGGCACTGGGAGCTGTGGGGATTCTCTACAGCAGTTTAAAAATGTTATCCCCTTAGTCTGCTTTTGTATTTTTTTATTAAATACAATGAAACAAAATCAGCACTTGATGTGGTGGTATCTAAATCTATTCCTGGTAACATAAATCATGACTATCTCTCCAACATTTGCACATATGTAAAGGTTAACAGCAGAAGTTGGAGGAAAAACTGTTGTGACTGTAAGGTCATTGGGATAATTAGCTCTTTAACTGAGAGGACATAATATAATAAAACATAGGGCAAGCAGGGTTAAAAATTAATAGGAGCAGGGGGCGAAAATGCCCTTGAAAGATCTAAAAATGCCTGTGAAATTAAAAATGAATGGGCAAAAAATGCCCCTGATAACTGTTCACATTATGTCATTGAATTATTAAATACTAGCCATTAAATATGATTCCCTTGTGGGTCACTATATGTGCGTCACATATACTTTTTTTTCGCCACATGAAGGTAGCAGAACAAGCTGAAAACACTACAGTAACATATCAACTTATTTAACTCATTTAACTATTAACATTAGCGTTTGTTTATTAGGGTGTTTCTGGCCCCATGATAAATATAAATGAAATATTAACTCTCCTTTTAGCTCTGTTTTGGTTTCTACCAACTCCTGAAGGAAATATCTACCACTTTGGCTGCTGCTCTAAATCTCCACTATACTGATTGGTTAAAACATAATGCGTATTTCACACAAAAGCATTATGTAAACATTTTTTTATTAGTAGTTCTTCAGAAAAATGTGTTCTGAAAATGACCAAATGACCAAAATGCTTAAGATCATATGATAAAGACAAAACTGCCCTTGAAAAAACATTACCCTAGGCAGAATATGTAACTTCTACATTTCGTATTGCCCTTTCTGGCTCAGCTCCACACACTGTACAGTGAAGACATGTTGATGTCACTTAAAATAATTGTGTTAATTTGGTCTAATATAAGAAAGTCACTTCAAGATGTGTGAAGCGCAACATTTTCAGTGCAACAGTTCAACTGCCTGTATTTGGTTAATGCTTGTTTAAATAGTGGTATTTGAGTATGCAGTGCATTTACTGCTCTGCATGACCTTCACACTGTACACTCCAATTTCCCTAAGCTTTGTGTATTGCAATAATTATGTTTGTCATTATGTATGTCAAACACATGGAGAACCAAGCATCCAGATACGAATAGTAGCATCTAGTAGCACGCAGAGATGGGCACAAAATAAATAACAAGCTTATTAATGTATTATGTATTTAATTTAAAAGTAATTTGTAATTTGAAAATATAAAAATACATACACTATACAAACGGATAATATTTTAGGGATTTAGTAGCCTCAATATGGGTCTGGCCTTAACCCCTTCACGCTGAAAAGCTACTTTCCCAATCAGGATATCTTGGAGGTGGGAGGCTGCACATTTAGAAGTGGGTGGTTTCTAGGTAGTAAGTCTAGTTGCCACGTGCACACATGTTTGCTAAAGCTCTTTTTTTCTGCTGTTTTTTTTTGTCATTCTGTAAGCTTGCCTTAGCATGCAGCCTCTGATCATCTTTTGATTAGATACCTTATCTCAGGGGAAATATACATCCAAAGCAGCTTGTTTCCTCAAGCTACTGGTTACGAGGAACACAAATGATACTGTAGTTCAGTGGTCGTGATCCTAGACCCAACATGACATGCCACGTGATTCATTTGCATTGCTTTAAATACACAAATAACACAAGTTCTTTTTTTAACATTTACACTTTTTCTGCACAGCGAAATACAAATTACAAAATACTCATAATTAATTAATTACATATTTTAAATACATTGAAATACTGCCCATCTCTGGTAGCATGAGCACCAAGTAAGTTGGTTTTGGAGCCTGTATACTAATATAAGTATAATATTACATCTTCCTGGTGATCTAAATATCTACTAGAGGTAATATTAATGCTTATTCAAACGACTGCATCCAATAAAAAATAAAAATAAAACTTTTTTGCCATCATCATTTTTCATGACTAATTGGCACAGCCAGATGGAGTCATTTACCTCTCCTCTCTAATGAGTGACAATTGAGTGAGTTGCTTAAATAAGATATATCAGTTCCTTTGTGGGCACTAATACTGTAGCTACTCATTTTTTCTTAGACCACAATACCCAGCAGTCACTTCTACTGTCAGGAAGAGGTTTCTCCATTAAGAGGTTTGTAGGAGTAACTCTATTAGAGAATGTTGATGAACCAAAAAATCTGACTTAGCCCAGTTCTGACTGTCCAGCCTGCACTGATGAAATAACGACCCTCGTTACTTCGCAGATGGAGGGAGGAGATGGTGACGAAGTGAAAAGGGGGGGAAGGGAGCACACAACAGATGAAGGAATGACGGACGTACAGGCTGGGAGATGATTTATGTTGAAACTCACAGTCTTAATAAGTAACTGAGTCTATCCCAAGGCTGATGTAATGATAGTTCACTGCTTGAAACTCATTATGATGGCAGGAGTCTGCATTTGTCCCTCCATTAAAGCGCTAATCCAGCCTCCTACACCTAACATGTTACGACAGCTTGGAATTTTTCCACTGAGTGCCCTTTCTTTCCTCTCACGTCTCCTGTGGATGTGTCTGATTTGCTGTTGTTTTATTATTCACTGTGACTATTTAATGCGGTTAAACCAAAATAATGTTCAAGTTCTATACTGTATTTTTACAAGAACTGAAGTTAGACACAAAAACATCTAGAGAAAGACAGAATGCTAAAGGAGGATGACATACCGTGAAAGAGAGAAGGCATGCATGGGAGAGAAGGGGTGGGGGGAGAACCAAAGAGGAAGAAACGGGCAGAGTTTGATAAGCAAAGAGAAGAACGGAGGCAAAGAGGAATGACTGAACGTGAGAGAGGAATGGGCAGTGCTGTAAGCTCTGCAGTTGTATGCAAGTATTATGACACATCCCTATATACTGCACTGCCTGTCTCCCTGCTTTCTTACTGCAGATTTTCATTAACCTTGCGGCACCGTCTATTTGTTTTTCTAACCTAGTCCATGCCATCTCATCCTCCCACTGCATACAGCTCTGCAAACTAGATAGCAATATAGTATACAGTACTGCCCTATCTGAAATTTAAAATCAACTTCCTACACAGCCTGCATGCCAAGATAATTTTGCCAGGAAACTGTAATCCATATGGTGCTAACTTTTCAGAATATGGTTTGTGATACAGTAAGCGTGTGTGTGTGTGTGTGTGTGTGTGTGTGTGTGTGTGTGTGTGTGTGTGTATCCTACAGTAAATCCAAACCCCACATTTAGCAAAGCTTGAATAATGCTTTGCTGAAGCATGAATAATGCTTTTGTTTATCAAATGCCACATGGTACAGTAATGCTACTGGAACACAGTTTGAAACGTACCCTGACAGAAAAATATAAGCTATCGTAAACACTATAAAAGTACTGCTGCCTCATTGGTACTTTAGCACAAGGATGATCTTTTCCTGCACCATTAATGTTCAGTGATCCATAGCGTGGGGGGCTGTGAACTGGACACGCTACACACTCATACACAGATACTGTTCATGACTATATAGTAGCTATTAGTGGGCTTGTAAAATATTTATAGGTTCGTAACATGCCAAATGCATCTTTATACAGCAAATAATGTATTTTTGCATTTGCCTTTTGCCATTGTTACTGATGAAGCACAGGGCATGTGCTACCCAAAGAATCTAAGTTCAGGTTGTGCTCTGATAGCAACACAATTTGCTTCAACCAGTGTAACAAACAGCATGGATAACAGCGGCGATACCAACAGGGGAGTCAGACAATTAGGGAGGGACAAGGAGTTGAGGTGCAAGGACGGTCAGAACGAGGTGAGAGAGAGAGAGAGAGAGAGAGAGAGAGAGAGAGATGGTGACATGGTCAACCATTTACATATTATCTAAGCTACATTTCAAATCAAACCTAATGCCAGGGCTCTGGCCGTGTATCTATCTGCTGGAATGGTTCAGTCACGATATGGAGAAGTGTAATCTTTCGATCGGTCAGCATGTAATGAAATTGTTACCAGGACGAGGATAAGACTAGAGCTTGGTTAAATAGTCTTAGAGTCAGGGAGTGCAAGGACTCAATGGAGGGTAATAATGTATCACTCTCTTTTATGTCCAGTGGGGTTTAACCTTGAGGATGTTCACACACAATCCACCAGTCATCTAGAACAACCACACTAACAGAACATTGATTTAGCCTCTAATATACTAGCTTTATCAGATATCTTCTTATACTCTCTGGATAAAATCGTTGACTACATGATGTTATGCACTGAATACATATATACCCACTATGTAGTTAGAAATAAGGCTTTTTTCCTGGAAAAATGGAGGCAATTACTTTTGATTTCTGCTTTTAAATTAATTTCACCCATCAATGAGCTGAAACTGTCATTACCACTTGCTATCCACGGATAAGCCTTCTGACCAGTGGTGATTGACTGCACCTAATAGTTTTGTATGTGCACAATTATATATCTGCATTAACCTTTCAAGGTTGTTGCCATGCTGTTGGGGAAAGCACCCCAGCCAGAGAACGACCATGCAGACCAAAAATAAATACAGTAAACAACCACTCTCTAACTCTGGCTCATTGCTCTGCAGAGAGCAGAGATGATTTTATATCGATGCCTTTTAGTATTTTTTTTTCTGTTCACTGATATACACAGACAAACATATACGTACCTCCTCCCACTGATGTATGTATCTTATGAGTCGGGACAGTCTCAACAGACGCAGAAGACTGAGGATCTTGGTGAAGCGGACGATTCGCAGGGCACGGGCTGTTTTATATACCTCCGAGTCAAAACCTTTCTCTACTATTAAAAAGATATAATCCACTGGAATGGAGGAGAGGAAGTCCACTACGAACCAGCTCTTCAGGTAATTCATCTTGATGACCTTGGGGTCGAGGATGATTTCTGAGCTCTCCTCGTTGACGATGCCCGTCCTGAAGTTCATGACCAGATCCACCAGGAAGATGGTGTCCGAGGCCACATTGAAGACCAGCCAGGTGGTGGTAGTCTGCTCTGAGAAGAAGGTTATTCCCACAGGAATGATGATTAGATTCCCCATCATCATGATGAGCATTATCAAGTCCCAGTAGAACCTGCAGAGTGACACACATGAATCAGTAATGCAAGGGAGAAAACATGTCCTAGAAAATTAAAACTGACAGACTGTATTCACATATGTATAAAAATATTCATTTTTCTAAAGAATGTGAATACACTTCAAGGACTTTGCCTGAGAGTCTACAGTGGCTCTGCAAAGCAGTGCTTTGAGATTCATCCTCAGTCGGAAGTGGTGGATTGACCGACCAACCATCATTCCTAGAGCCATGCAGCTAACGTTGCTAAACAACAATGGTATGGTTGTTATAGTCTAACTTATTTCCTGCTATGGAGGTTCTATTAGCATATATTGTATAACATGTTGCCAATTTGTTTGGCAACTAACAATAATCGGTAGGAAATTCTTCAAGACTGAGCTCACATGCTTTCCTACAAAGTGAAGACATAAGCATAAGGTCCAGCTCTGACGGCAACATATGATTGTGCTGTTACAAAATCTCTTCTTATTCTTTTGCAACTCGCAGCCCAAAGTTAACTATGATTCAAGGACATCGAGAAATGTTCGGCTAGCACTTACTGTATGCTTTCAGGGCCCTGTTAGAATGAGACCCTCTCATCCTTCCTGGCTGTGTTAATGTCTCTGCCCTCTGTGATGAACAGAGCCAGAAGTGATTCATCAGCACCCTGCTCTTTTCGCTAAGCGTCCTGGGCCTCGATAAAGGCCGGGCAACCATGAATGAGAATAGATGCTTTCAGGAATCCTATCTTGTGCTAAAAACTCTCCACTGAAAACTCTACTGACTGCCTGCCTCTGCTCTGCCTTGCTGCCCATTCATTGCTGCTGTTGAAGATGGAAATGGACTGGCTGGCTGGTTGGCAGACTGGCCACCCAGTAATGGATCTGTTTGAATGAATTAAGACAGGGCCTTGGCTTTATAAATATCCACAGATCATGTGTCTGATAATTGTCTTCACTTCAACTAAACATCTAGGTAGTTCAAACGCCGACCGTGGGTATTTTTACACCAGCAGGCATTGAACTGCAGGCTTTGGAGTGGGCTCTTCATATGGACAGCCTTGACTTAACACCTTGAGTGGGACATCAAAGCTCAGAACATGATACACTTTATTTATACATTATTTGATGCTATCCATTCCTCTATATACTTTTATAAAGGTAGTAACATACTTGTGCAACAATGAGCATGAGAGCCAGAATTGCAGGATTTTAGTTCACCTAAGTTAATACCACTCATACCATTTTGAATACACACAGACTGTTGTGCACCTTTCAGTCTATTGATGCCCCTTCAGCCAACAGGCCATGTCATTATTCTTTTTGTTATTTATGTTTAATAAGAGGCTGCAGTGAAGACATTTGCTATGATTCATCTTTTCAGTTGCTTCATAGCAAGATACGCTGAAAAGTACAATATCTAAGGGGAAGAAGCAAAAAGATAAAGTCGATTCCATGATTCCATAATATATATTTTTAGGGATCTTTTTAATTTGTAGAGAATATACAGTGAATTACTTAAAAAGCTTAATTAGTCTGTGGTGAAAAAGAAGGCTATATTAGAACAAAGAGAAAAATCTGATTCAAAACAATACCTCAAAAAGTCAAAGTTCATGATCTGAAATTAAGTAATTTATAGAACAGTGTACGAAACAGTTTAATTCATTTTTATTTTGAAAACAGTGTAATAACTATTACTATACAGTATAAAATTCATTGTTAAGTTAATTTGAAACTCGTTTGGAAAAGCTGAGGCAAAAGTTACACAAAAGAACACAGTAAACTCAGAAACAGCCTTATACCACTCAAGAATTCAATGTTTTTGTCACTCATATTAATATGATCAAAAGCCTTGTTTTAAAAATGTGAGCCCACAGAGTGCCCACATCTGCAACATATTTCTCTTTTTCATTTGACTTGCGTAGGTGAAATTCACACTACCCATGACCTCTAAGACACCCACTTATCTAATGAATAAAACATTTGTGCTTCGCTTCTTGAATTAGAAAGAAGTTGTTTACAAAGTTAAAGAATTGATTCAATTCCTTAAAAACTGAAGAGCATTTCAGTCGACCCCTTCCTTCTTCAAGAGCCAGTCACAAAGTTTGCCAATGCATTCAACTCCCAATCTGCACCCAGGTCTTGCCACATCATTATGCTCTTGCTTTGGATGCTCCAGCTATGATAATGCACTCAGCCCCAGTTAAGCCAGTAGCAGAGAGCAGCTGTAACTGCAGCTCCTACTCCAGCAATAAACAATAAACCAGCCCCTTTGGACCTACCTAAAACAGGAGATGGGGGCTTTAGAACCCAAAAACAGAAAAGAAAAAAACATAAAGCATTGATGATTATACTGTAGCGACCACCCCTGTGGTCAATCAAAGAACCAGCTCAAGCCGAGGCAGAGAAATCGTTATCAAAACAATCTTGCTCCAAATCAAGCCAGCTCCCTTCAACTTGTAGGTTTCCTCCCAACAACAAGTGCTCCATCATAATCAATGCCAGACCTCTCCTGCCAAGCAGCAGAGGGAACCCCACACAGTCTTACTCAGCACAGCCCGACCCTATCCTGATTTATACAGCGAGAAAAATATGTACTTCAGATCAAATAAAGCGCGGTAAAAGTTATCTATGAATTATGAGGTTAATAAAACACAACCTGTGGTTACAGATAGTCAACCAGACATCATTCTCTGTAGAGCCATCTGTTGGAGGGCAATATATTTATTTGAAACTGTTAAAATGTTCTTTATCTTCCTTAAATCCTTAAATCTTTAAATAAAAGCCGTTCTCATAGGGATAGTAGGGTAGTATTGTTAAATGTGGGTTTCTAATCACACAAGCATTGAAGAATGACTATTTTATAATATGGAACATCTGAATTCTCAAATTGAGGAATGTCAACTGTAAAAACATGTCATTTTAAATGACACGGAGAAGCTTTCAGAAAAGAAATTGCCCATACTTTTCTGCACAGTACATTCTAAATAGCATGAATAGCATAAATGGCTAGAAAAAAAAATTGATGAGCAAGAACAGCAGTGTGGCATTTTAGTTTAGAGACTTTGTAGTGGCTAAAACACAGCCTTCTGTCTTTGCCAAACAGACTACGACAAAGGCCTCTCCTTAGCATAAACAGAGGTGTATGAGCCCATGCATGACGCCCCTCTAAAATGTATGAATAATGAATATTACTAACCTGCCATTAATCTTTAAGCAGCCACTGTGTACAAAGAATATGTTGGATATTGAGTTTCAAACACTCCCACAAAGCAATATAGAGCCTGTGAGAATAGTGGTGTCATTCATGCACCGTACTTACGTAAGACTTTTCATTAAAAGACCATACAATGTTTTTTTGTTTTGTCTTTTTGATCATACGAGGTTCTGCCACAGTATACAAAAGAGGAAATTCTGAAAAAAATCACACATCATTCTGCCAGTTTTTGGTGTGTTGTCAATTAGTTTGGTGGCATTTGATCCAAAACTGAGCAAACAAGAGAATGTTGTGCATACTGTACAAGTTATGGCAAGATACTGAATATCACGGCAGACTCACGGTTTGACAGATCTAAAAACCCTTTGATACACTTGATATCGGCCATCTAGAGAATGGCTATGTTGATTTTATTAGTGTTTGAAGAAAGACTTGTGGAGATAGAGATGTTAATTGAATTAACCTATTCTGAAAAATATAGAGTGACTGACTTCTAAATTGACCATAGGTTGCAGTGAGGCAAACATTTGTCACATATCAGTGGATGTGCTGAAAAAGTTTCAGCTCTCTAGGACATACGGGTTATTTTCTTAGATTTATTTAAATTTAGTGCCCTCTAGTGGAAGAATATCCCAGGACTGCTCAGCGAAGCTCGGACCGAGCACCAGAACAGTTGCGTCAAGTTTGGTTACAATAACTTAAGCCAATTTCGATTTACGAGCATTTATGTAAAATTGTACGTAAAGACACAACTGTAAACATTTATGGAAAAAAAGATTGATGTATCAAAAATCTTTTTTAATTCAGTGACGTCCCTAGATGATCCTGCCAAAGTTTCAGTTTGATTGGCGAAACCGTTTGTGATGAATTCGCAAAAGTAGGTTTTAGAGAAAAGTGATAGTCATAGTTTGATATTTTTAGAGCAGAAGAACATTGAAGCAAAGATGCAGATGAATCCAGAGATTAATGTGATGAAAGAAGTTCGACGAAGCCATTTTCGAGATAATTTTAAAAAAACGTAAAGTTGATTGTTATAGTGCCACCATGAGGTCTATGAGTGCCATTCAGAAGTCAGTCACTCTGTATTTTTCAGAATAGGCTAATTCAATTAACATCTCTATCTCCACAAGTCTTTCTTCAAACACTAATAAAATCAACACAGACATTCTGGGAGGAATTTGCAACCCAACTGCCAATTTAGCAGTTTTTGCTGCCCAAACACTTAGCGGAGAAAAAGAAGAAAGAAGCTTCGCTGCCTGGATCCCTAATGAAGTTATTAAGTTAAACCCCACAGTAGAGAAACAGATTACCTTTTAAGCTATACATTACAAGGAGACCTTCGAAGCAAAGTGTACCCTTGCACCTCCATCATTTATGCACCCGCATGACGGGTAGCTTGAAGCACTGGGATATAACATCACCGTACTGTACCACTTTCAAGCTAGGAGGCAATCTCCCTGGTATAGAAGGGTTGTGTCTTTAAACTGGCTAGAGGACAAGGACTTCCTATGAAAAACTGCCCTTTGGAAAATGTCATGAGGAAGGAACCTTAGGGGGCCTGAGTTAGTGAAACATTTTCTAATACGGCAGGAAGGAAAGGGCCACTCTCCTTTAAGAATCCCTGTTGATGGCCCAATTTGTCTTTTATTTCAAATATTTTAAAATATGGTGTGAAACATATCTGCCACAATGTAATTTACCATCATTTCCCATTATTTAGCTTTTCCCTGCACTTTTTGCCCTAAATTCCCCACCCCCACCATCCCCTTACCCTTACAAGAATTTTCAGCACATAGCATATTACAAATACAGACCCTACAATTAGACAGCTAATTAACTGCTAAATTAATAACTGTGAGAAATAAACATTGTGCAGGTCCTACCCTTTGGCCATTTTGTGTGTATGTGTGCGTTTTTTTTTGGGGGGGGGTCAATCTCCTTACATAATTGTTTTCAGAGACTGCTAAGCTCATTGACTGTTGTGTTGTGTTACTAATCCTTGCCCACCATCATTGTACATCTGTGAGTGTGCACTTGAGCACATGCATATGCCTGTGGGAGTGAGTACAGGCCATCCTAGTTAGCATTATTCCTATGAGAATCATTGTTGCCCTGAAATAATTGCATGTGAATAAAAAGCTAAAGCCACATAGTGATGCAGGCCAGTGGAAGTGCAATTCTAACTTTCAGTGCACCAGTTCTTAGTCTGAAATCAGGCTGATAGCAACAGAGTGCTGCAGACTCAGGCCTGCTCTGAGTTCAGGACCATGGCCAGCTCTAACGTGCCCTGGCATGTTACACGTGGCTTCAACGGAAAACGGGGGATGATTGTCACCATCAAGCTGTGCCGGGGGACACTGGTGCACAGACTGGGCCAGATGAGATGCTTAATTGGTTAAGTGGTGAACTGTAAACACGCAGCTTGTGGTGAACCAGTGCTGTATTGCTGTACCTGATCTAATTAGTTTAACATTTGAAACGCATTGTGCTAGAAATGTTAAACAGATTACAGCCAATTAGAAGCAGTTTGTCTGAACTCTTAACTGAGCAGGGCTCATCTGCTACATCATAAATGTGTGATAATATGGGGGAGCCGGTGTAGTTTTTAACGTACAGCCTCGCTCTTCAGGACAGAGGGACAATGCACCACGGGCCAGGTGAGAGACTGACAAGCTGAAAGAAAGAACAAACACAAATAGCCCACTTGTGTCACTGTGGCATTTAGTGGACACCATGAAGGAAGTGTGCCGTGGTGCTTTCAAACAAACACATTCCACGACATTACCTCAGCAGGGCAGCTTCAAAAACAGATCACCCATTCATTAGTGCTGCCAAATGTTTGCCTATCTGTGATTAGATTCTAATATCGATTGATTAATTAAAAACACGGATACTTTCCCCTTAATCGTTTCCTGCACGTTATTTTTTCCGCATTCTGTGCATTTTTGTGTGTGTGTGTGTGTGTGTGTGTGTGTGTGTGCGCACACAAGGCCCGTCTGTCGTCTCACCGCCGCCCACAATTAAGTGTGTAGAACCGTGATGGTGCAATGGTATTGTCACGTTGTGTCCAGGTAGCCTACTGTCGTCCCTACACGGGAATATGTCGCAATGAGGACCTTGACTCTGCTGCTGCTATGGAACAATCCATCCAAGGTGCGTGCGCGTGTGTGTTTTCAAATCATGACATTCACCCTCCTTTTTCCAAGGACATTTCACTGGTACACCTTTTGTACCCTTAATGCGTCCCTCTCTATTATAATAAAAATGCCGCAATGAAACCCACACACACACACACACACATACACTCTTTCGCCAGGCACATTTTGTTTGAAGCCCTTAGCGGCGGAAGCCTGATTGCCTAAATACAGAGGTAGATTAGCTTATGCGCTTCGGGGCAGGCTGTGCGTGTGCCTATGACAGAGCGTTATGTGTGAAACTGTAGGCTATAGCTTGCACACACCCTAAGGTGACGGAAGGGGTGGATAAAAGGGGAGGGGGGGAGATGGGTGAGCAGGTGTCTTTTCCAGCCCTTACCTAAAATCGCTATATGGATGAATGATCCAGTATCCGGCCGTTTGAACCCTCTCTTGCTCTTTCTCCACGGCTTTCTGACTGCCGAACATACGCAAGGAGAACTTATTGACTCCGGGCTGCATCATGGCCCCAAACTGCCTCTGCATAAAACCATGTTGCCTGGACGCCGCCTCCAGATCGTCAAAACCGACCATGGCCTCTTCCCGCTCCCCCTTGAAACCCACTGAGTTGCCGTGGTCCTTCATGTTCTGGCTCCCCGTGTTATTTTTCTGTATCGAGTCTTGCCTCTGAAATACATTATTCCCATCCGCCTTGTCCTCCTTGCTGCTGGAGAACGAATTCGATTTGTCTTCCATGGTGTTTTTAGTTTCTTTGTGGCAAAGCGTTCCGTCTCCTGCTCGGAGGGCTGCGCGCTAAACTCGAGAGGACCCGCCGTGAGCTCTCCTGGTTGTTGTTATTTTATGTCCTTCAAACTGTTCAGCTCCTCTACCTTCAGTGTGAGTGCTGCAAACTGAGACAGGGTGCCGAGAGCCCGGTGGATCAGGTTTCTTGGGTTACCGCCATCTACCGACGGCCCCGGCTTCTGCCGTCCAAAGCCTCTGCCTCGTCTCACTTCGCACGGCACTGCGGTTTAACTGGCACATGCCCCTGCACCTTATTTACATAATATGGCTCACGATAGCCCCCTGAGTCCCCCCTCTCCTCCTCTGCCACCAGTTTCACACACGGCAGGAGGAAGCATACACCATAGAATGCAATTCATTCCTATACCACGTTAATGAAGGATAAGGAGCGTGTGTGCCTCCTGAGGAGTCATAATAGAAGACAACACGGTGAAACAGATTGCAATGTCGGTGTGAACATAGTTTGAGCCACCGGTCATATGAGGAAACTAGTTGAACATCTTGTGGATATCACACCCTTTTAAGGTGTTGCAGATATGGTCCAACATTTAGAGGGTGAATATACTGACTGTAGGCTGCTACTGTCTATAGTTGCAGGCTGGAAGCACTAATTTGCCCAGCCCACATTTGCAAGCAACCTGGGCTTTAATTGCAAGCCGATAATTTTCTTCAAATAAAGTGGAAGGGATAACAAACTACTCCTCTAATCGCCTACATCTTCTAAGATATTTTTAGGAGTTGGAACCATGAATTGATCAACCGACTAATTGTTTCAGCTACCATTGTATAAAGTTTTGTTGCCAAAGCATCATATTTTAAAAGCTCTTCATATGTACAAAATGTAAATTCCCCTCTGAACTGTTGTGGAGTAGAAGTAGTCTATAAAGTGTCATGAAAAAACAAATACTCACATAAAGTGCCTCAAATGTGTACTTGAACACAATACTTGAGTAAATGTATTTACATTCCACCACTGAAAAAAAAAGATTGGATTTATTAAACAGTGAAGCAGTTTTGAGGAAACAGCAGAGGAGTGAAGTAATGTGGAAGGAATATTTTTAACAGAGAATGGAGAGAGCAGAAGGAGTATTATAGAGCAACACATGGTGTACAGTAGAGATGAGACAATTAGTCAACTAATTAATTTGTCAATCAGTAGAAAATTAATCAGCAACTATTTAAGTCATTTCTTGAGGATCATGGCAAGCACTCCCGTTAGCTTTTTTTCATTGTAAATTTTTTATCTTTGCGTTTTGGACTGTTTGATGACATCGGATGGAGGTGGTGATAATGGTCATTTTGCATTAGACAAAATGATTAATCAATTAATGAACAAAATAATTGTCAGACTAACTGACAGTGCGTCAAGAGAACGCACACAGAGCTGTTCAGTCTAAAGGAATACCCCAGCTAAGGCTTGCCCCATGATGGCATCATTGCAGCATGACACGCAAACCCATCTGCAATGGACGCACAGTACAGACATCACTGCTAAGATGCGCCGTGTTTTGTGTAGGGGATGGAGCTGGAGTCATGCCTTCTGCAGGGAAAATCCAGTGTTGCCACCTCCATGTAAGGCATGTTCTGTATAAATGTAGGATTATTTTATAAAATAGAATACGTGTGGTTTTCAATAAAGTATAGGCTATGTATAAGAGCAACTCTAAGTAAGTGGCTGGTTACCAATACAGATATATACGCTTAATACTGAATAGAAGCACACCTGATTACTGTTTGGTAGTTATTGTTTGTTTACTTTCCATGTCAGAACCCCAATTGGATACTTTGGTATACCATGAGCACTACCCCTTCATGCCACCATAGATGACGTATTTGTGAATTTGTGGGGTTTAGCAACCTGGAGAGTTTACATTCTTGAATTAAAATAAAGTAAATGGTGGGTATTTTCATAATTTTATTTTTGAATAAAAACTTTTATATTGAACCATTTAAAACCAGCTTTAATTTAAATTTGTGTAAAAATGATCATAAAAACGCTCCCAAGAGCCATAGTTGAGTCAGAGAGCGTCAATCATAAGACTACGACTCTCTCCACAATGTGGCATTATATACCCATGCTGAACCCACACACTTTTTTTTCATGGCTACACAAAACCGCAGGTGGCTGTGTACATCACTAGAGAGGACATTAGCTCAGATATTTTGCACGTTTGGTTGCGGATTATTATGTAATGATCCAAATGTTATCATAATTGAAACAGACATGCCATGATTTTTTTGTGCGTTTTCTCTCTCAGCAGGGTTTGTGTTGGGTTGGATTAGTTGGCGTGCCAACTGTTTCCCCTACACAACGCTTGTGTAACTTCAGTCACACAGTTAATGGGGCAGGGAGGGGTAATGACAGAGAAAAAAATGTTGCATAAGATTTATGGCTTAAAGTAATACTGATATTGAACAAAGTGCAAATCCCAGATGGCTCATTCACGTGTCGGGAATAAATACAACAAGAACACATTTAATGGGTGGAGAACGTGTGTCACAGAAGTAAAGGATTCATGTAGGGTAAACCTTGATTTAGTTTGCCAAATCTCACTGCTGATTCCAAATGTCGTGCATCTGAATCTGCAGAATAACTCCTCTAATAAAATAAGAGTGAGTTACTGGAGGTAAAATGTCAAAAATGAGGTAGGTGAAAAACTGTACTGATTGATGTAAAGATCATTTTCATTAAATTACAAATTAAATTTACATTAGACAGTTGAAAATAATGTATGTTGTATCCAATTTGAGCTTATCCCAGTGGGATTTAATCCTGCCTTATATTATAATACAGAATATCCAGAAAATGGAGGACCAAATTTCCTGCTTTCCCCAGGATAAAATGTGTTCCTCATTCTAATGATGGTCTCATTGGCCCTGCTGAAATTGCATTGTGTCGCTAAGATTACATTTAGTCATCTCTGCTTACAGTTGATACGTCATCTAGACATGAAACATTACAAACCCCGCACTGCCAGCCATTGCTTATTCCACAAATAGCATCAGCCAACTATAGAATGGTAGCATTGTGTTACAATGCCCCTCTCGGCCCCTTTTAATTTTCTGCAAGTCACTCAATGTAAAGCCAGTTTATACTTCAGAGAGGCTTTGTTTCAGGAAGGAATGCTTACAATGTAATGGGAGGAAAAAGATTTATGTGATTTTTACCAAGTCAGAAGTCTTACCATATCCATTGCAGAGTAAATTTTGGAAGTAAATCACCGAGAGTTTCACTGAAACATCGGAGAGACCAAGCTCAATAACTGACACAAATTAAAAATACAAATCTTCCACCTCCTGGGCCAGACATGACTACTAATTCAGTCGTCCTCTTTGGACTCTTGACCCACGACCGACTACTTTAATTAAACCGTGATTGGGGCTGGGAAGATGGTAGTGTTGTAATAGGATTGCAAGCTTTGGTCTGTCTCCAGCTGAGACTATCAGGGTATCATGCACCTCAGGGATGAGGCCGTGGCATTGGACAGGGACCAGCTGAGGCCAAGGTTGACTTAATCAGCAAAGCAACTGGTATAAACAAATGAGAGCATTACAAAGCTCGGTCAAGATGATTATAAAATGATGGGGTACAGGTGTGTAAACATCAAAGTTAGCAACCCAATTAATGGAATGTATAAAAACACACCATCCCATTGTTGTTCTTCCTCACCAGTGAGCAATTAAACCCATCTATGAATTTGTGTTAGCCTCCCCATTACAATATAAAACGCTATGCAAAAGTTTATCAAAAAATCCCATGTTCTTAACTTGATGTCAGTTGTAACACAATGGTGGGGTCGGACTCGGACAAATAAGTCAACTAAGTTACATGTCAGTTGGGTTAATGTGACAGTTGGCATTTCCATATCATAATTAGATCCACACAGCTGAGCTCTTGTTTAACCTCCACAGATTATACAGCTGCAAGGCTACAGCTGCACTTAACCTTTAAGCTCATTGCTATAAATTAATGGTCAGCTACTGCTTATCAACATTAAATAAGAAAGACCTTTTATGAGGCCTGGCCATAGTCCTGTATGTGTCTGAAGTTGCACAGTATAGGGGGAACATCTCCAAGGACAGTTGGTGCCTAACCCACACATTCAAGCCGATCAATATCACACAATTTCTGAATTGAAATGAAATGCTGTTGTTGGACTGTTACTTCAGTTGTAGAATTGGCCATGTAAGGGTTAATAATACTATATCCACACTTCTGGGTTTGATTACCTTAAGTGACATACTTTGTGTGCGCTTAAGTAATATTATAATGATATTGACATCAGATGAAATATTGAGAGCTGTTTGCTGTAGTCGGAAACTGGTTGCTTGAAATTACGGTGACTGTGATATGACATGAGCGCAGCATAAGCGCTGTTGAATTGGCACTGGTTGTGATGAATTGATGTCAGGTAGTGCACGGTAGTTACTTGTCTCCCAGTTCCACACTACAATCAAATTCTAAGCAGGTTTAGAGTAAGCAGCGTATTAAAAAAAGTAAGTATACTGAAAAAAGTCAGTATGAATATGGACACGATTGTTGATTAATTAAGTAATAATATTTTTGGTAAAAATTGGATTGTTAAGTAGCCATTTTATTTTCTACTTGTGGAGCTTGATTGCCTGTGGCACTCCAAGGTCACAGGTTAATTGATGTCTTGTGCAATATCACCTTCTATTTTTATCACATTGATTTCTTGTCCCAAAACAGATTATTTAGAGAATATGTAACATACTGCAAACTATTATATGGAATAGTATTATAAGGAATTGAGACACAGCAAAGGTTAGTGCCTAATACAATAGTGGGCTCCCTGCCTGGGTTGGATGCAACCCAGCTTTTCCAGACAACAGAGTGACCCAACACCTGATCCTGATTAGCTTGGAGGACAACTTGTATTTGTTGGCTATTATAAGTAAATCATTTTATAGGTCCATTAGCTCAGTGTGTACACAGTACGTCACCCTGGAATCTGGCCCCCACCTCAACATGAAGGAGGAACATGTTGCTGGTTCTTTCTGTTTTATATGTTAAAGCATAGAAATACTTATATATTCCATATATATAAATATATTCCATCTGCTATATACAATATACGCAAACACACACAGATCAATCATCAGCCCCTCTCCTCTGAGTCTTTGCCCCCAAGTCCTGACAAAATTGAAACACTGCATCCTGTTTTTGCCTGTTAAATTTCACGTAACAGCGCTATATATGTACATTAGCCATGTCAAGCCTTTAGCCACCTATTTTCTCCATAAAATGAAACTGTCATTTTTTTCTAAAGTGGCTTTGCTGCTAGTTTCCTTTTAACCTTTTTCAAATAAGTTGACAAAGTTCAGTGTGACATGTGTTGCAGGCCAGTTGAAGTGACACAGTTACAGGCACCTTTGCCCTAGGAACACACATGCCTAGACAGTGGATCAGGTGTTGATGCACCATTGACAGCCTTTCACTGCCTAATTCCAGATTTGTGGCATACACAGTGTCCACTTGCTACGCGTAGTAATCCAAAGGATTGGCAAGTATTTTTAGTAATGGATTTACTGGCGTCCGTTGATCCCTTGATGGGTGGCGTCTTTCAGAACAGTCATGGAGGAGTGGGCCACCCCAACCTTGCTGAGCAAAGTCAGTATGCACGTGTGTGTGTGTGTGTGTGTGTGTGTGTGTGTGTGTGTGTGGAGGTGTATGTGTAGGCTCCTTAGCAATCTACTTGCAGGGCCTTACCACACTGCTTGAATAATGGTGTAAACCCAATAGACAAGGGCGTAGAATTCAGTAGGGACAGTAGGGACATGTCCCTACCAAATATCCAGCAACTACTGAATTGTCCTTAGCAATAATTGTGATCAAAGCATTTAAATATAACCACTGTTGTCCATCAGTGTCTAGTCAGTGTATTAGGTACACAAACTGTTAACAGCTCTTGTTCACTACTACGAGTCCAAAGCGTTTTTTAATTTTGAAAGATCATGTCCTCCCCCTCACATGCCTCACAGTGGTTTGGTCCGCTGCCTACCCTTTTCAAACCCTTAGAGCCTTTATTTCTAAAAATCTCCCACTGGGAGATGGGTTTTTTGTCCCCACAGTGACAACGACGAAAATGAAATATCCGCCCTTGACGACAGAGAAATGGAAAATGCAATCAGATTTTCTTCCATAACTTAAGAAAGTTGCAATGTTTTTCTATCTGTTGTCTTATCTGAAACTCTTCCTAATGAAAATTAAACAGGAACCTGAACATCTCCTCACAGTGACTGTAGATTATCCCTTTGTGTGCTCAGCAATGCTGGTTGGTTGGACTGTCCTGTCCTCTGAAATTATGTTAACAACTGGTCCTGTACTGTTTCTCAACATTATTTCTGCTCCACAATGACCAAATGTTCACAGTACCATGGGAAACTGAACTAATTTTAGAACAAGGTTCGTCACATGCTAGGTTGAGGTCCCGTACCTACTGAACTGAAATAAGAGAAGTTAAGAAATCACTGGAGGGAACTCTTGTGTGACTTACACATTCAATATGTTACTAAAAAATGTTTGTAATCCTTAAAGTTTTCTAAAATTTTTTTAAATATTGCCTAAACTGACCTACATGCACCTATTTAAGACAGATCTTTCTTCAAAGTGCTTCTGCTGATGGATCAGCAAATTGCGTTATTTCATTATTACTTTCAATATCTGCTGTATAAGTGTGGGTGATTTTGTCTTTTCTCACTGAGGCACCTGTCGCATGTAGTGATTTTATCTCATTGGACAAACTCCAAGTTTCTATATCATTATGTTTCTTGTTTTTTTTACGTCATTGTCATTGTCTGTGTCATTAGGTAGGATTCCTTGATATAAATGACAATGTATAAAAGATGGCTTATGTTTGTTTTTGCATGTACTATGGAGTGTGTGCACATTTAAGAAATGTCTTTTCTCAGATCTTTATATAATGATACCTGGTGGACTTCATTTTAATAGTTACTTTTTCAATTTTCAATTAAATTCAATTATATTTACATAGTTTTAATTCATAACAGGTTAACCCAGGACATTTTTCATATAGAGCAGGTCTAGTCCTTAGTCTTTATAATAGTATTTACAGAGACCCAACAATTCCCTCCATGAGCAAGCACTTGCAACAGTGGCAAAATGGTGGGCAGCCAACTGCAGTCGCCGGTTGGGTTGAGTGGCAAAATGCAGATTCCACACAGAGATTTTAAAATAATTATAATGATAGTTGTAAAAATATAATAATAATAATTATCAAATTAAGAATAAGATTAATAAAAAGTGTAGCAGCGGGCAGGAACACCTGCAGAGAGTGACAGAAGGAGAGAGATGAGTTAGTGACATGCATTAATGGGATAAGAATGCATACAGATGGAGAGGGAGAAGGGGAGAGAAAAGCTCAGTGCATCATGTTAAGTCCCCCGGGAGTCTAGGCCTGTAGCAGCATAACAAAGTGATGGTATGGCTCACCTGAGCCAGCCCTAACTACAAGCTTTATCAAAGAGGAAAGTCTCAAGCCCATTCTTAAAGATAGTGTCTGCCTCCTGAACCCAAACTGGGACCTGATTCCACAGGAGAGAAGCTTGACAGGAGAAGGCTCTGTCTCCCATTCGTTTGATTCTACTTTTGGGGACTCTAGGAACAACAAGTAACCCTGCACATTGTGAGTGCAGCGTTCTAATGGGGTAATGAACTCTTTAAGATATGATGGTGCCTGACCATTAAGGGCTTTTCCATTTTTATGATATATTAAATGATCTGTGTCTGAGCTTTAAAACCTTTTCATGAGTGAAATGTTGTGTGTATATGTCTGCCATGCAGTGAGCAAGTTGAAACCCCGGAGTAAAACAGTAGCTACGTCATGGCTGGCTAAGTATGAGAGGAATCTAAACGTTAATTATGGCTCCAAAAAGTCAAATCGCCTAAACGTTGAAAGCCAGAGATTTTAGAGGCTGTTGAGAAAATCGCACAGTAATCCATGGTGATCTGAAGTACTCTAGCTCCCAGACAGCGCAGGCAACAGCCAGTTGCAGACAGACAAGTGTGCATCTGTGTGTGTGTGTGCGTGTGCATGCTTGTATGTGTGTGTCTGTCTGCATTTGGGGCAGGGAATGAGAGGAGGGAATTACTTTAAATGAATTCAGAACGTTTTAGGGTAAGAGGATACGATGTGTTCGCGGTCCAAGGCTGGGGAAATGAAGTGAAGGGTATTCTGCAGAACTCAGAGCAAATACGTAACCTGTGATGTCACCTCTTCCGTCATCCACCCTCTGCCTTATCCCCCTTTTTCCTGTTCAAACATTGAGCCTCCCTGTCGACTATTCCTCTCAACCCATTTTCATAGTGACACTTGAGCCCTCCCCTCTTCCAACCTTTTTTATCCTCCTGTTACCTCTTGCCTCTTCATCTGTCCTCCCTAAACCCCAACCGTTCACTCAGCTCTCTATATTTTTCCCGTTCTGCTGCCTCAGCAGCGCAGCAAGGTTAAATCTCCCAAAAGAAAGAGGTTCCCTGCAGCTCTCCCCATTACTGCATACAGGGCCCTCACCTTGGATGAGTGAAAGTGTTTAGGCTTGATTATACAGTTCACATACAAAAAGGACAAACAAAGAGGTCGCAATGAAATATACATGGTAAATTCTCATGCAGTACACTTTGTTTAGATTAAAGCAAAATATGTCTCAGTAGTGCACAAACCCCAGTGAAATGCACAGTGAGGAGCAGATCGGAGCGTTGTGATAAGGGTGCAGAGGTGGTCAAGAGTATATCACAATGGCAAAGTCTCATAATCTTGCCTTGAATTCAGGCCTTCAGGCAGTGTTTAATTCCAAAATGTCCCCAACAAGCTTTAACCAGTCAAATGATGATTATGTTTAGGGTCTGCAAATCCTCATGAAGAAGCCAGGATTTGTAAGCAGGCAAAGTATTTGTCTCAGACGCTCAACTCGTGACAGGAAAGTCCCTGATGGTGGTTTTATACCAGGATAAATTCAATGATGATTTTCATCTTTTCATGGGATTTGTTCATAGTAATAACAAAAGATGTAACATCAGCCTTATCTTTTAGCATAATGCACGCTTACATGTTGCATAATATATAATTATTCAAGGATTACTTTTACTTTACTTTTAGCCATTGTACCTATCAGTAGTAACTACATTATACTTACTAAGGTAAATGCACATAGATGCAACAGCACGTGTAACTAATAACAGTAGTTACAATGGCTGTGCCAGTTCCAGGGTTCTGCAGCTGTGCCCGCTGGATGATTGGGGGGGGTCCACTATGAGAAAGGTGTAATAACTGTGTTTAATATAGCAAAATCCTGACAGAAACAAGTCAAGTGGAGAGATGCTAACAGATAATTAAGAATTACTTCAGAATTATGAAGTTGGAGAAGGAGCTATTGATTTGAGATTTGGGCTATATGTCTCCTCACTGTCTTCAGCTTAATTGCTTTATTATCTGTCTATTTATCTGCATGTTGAATCAGGCTCACTGTCTATTAGGTAAATATAAAAATTACAGTATGGTGTGGTAAATATTCTTCACATAGGGCTTTTGTTAGAAACCGCATCACCGACCTGAAGGTGTCTGGCACTTAGCAAACATGTCTTTGCTTGTATCGATAATGAACTGCATCAGTACTACATGTGCCGCTGCTGTATTGAAATATTACTTGAATTAAATTTGTTTCATTTTATTGCATGTCCCAGGTGGTGGAGAGAAACACCATGTGCATTCAGAGGTTTAATGCTGCTCATATAGCATTTTTGCTAGCTGTAAAGCACTGGTCCAGAGAACATCCTTGAGCAGAGGTACATATTATTCCAGCTTCTAAGACATCTCTTATTTTGATTTTTAACGTGATACAAAATCTGTTACTGACGCATTGCTTTGGTTTAGATTGCTATAGCAGTCTAAACCAATGCAATATTTATTGTGTTCTCTGTTTGCCAGGATCAGAAAGTGAGATAAGATCCTCATGCTCACAGCCATGCTGTCAGGATCTCTTAATGTTTAATTGACCATTGGGAATCAAGTTTTTAAAAGTGTGTGGTGTCCGTTTTAAACAGCCAACTCCAATTAAACATACTTTATTTGTGAGTGATTTAGCTGCTTTAGTAATGTGGTTGTGATTATAAAAAGGTAAATTCTATGGCCCAGTGGAGGTTAGAGAGGTGAAATTGTGACCACAAGGTTGCTGTTTTCATCAGCTAGCCTACCTGCCAGTATGTGGAATATGTTCTCTATAGTAACATAAAGTTTAGCTGTGATTAACGTTGCTTCTCTATCTTTTCAACATTCATTAGAAGCAAAGGAGGCTCAGGAAAAAGCTTTAAATCCAGGTTTAAGTCCTTAGAGATCATTCTGATGAATAATTAAGAAGCCCACAATCAAGGTGCCCCACTTCAATCCCGAGCTAATGAATCAATCGCAAATGACTCACTTAGCTCATCAGGCTTGACATCAGTAGACCCAACATTTAACCAACAACACCTCAGCATGACTCTGTTTGCTGGAAGTGTTAGCTCAAGGTGTCAGAGCTCCTATTCTGTCTCATCTCCAGCAACTCTTATTTCTCAAGAGAATGTTAGAGGGAAAGAACAGCTGTTAGTCTGTTTTATTATCCTGCTTGTCTCATTCTAAAATATTGAGACTTTTAACAGGCCGGAGGTTAGATTTACTGACCTAATCTTGTTTTTACTGCATTTTAATCCCTGTTCTCTTTACGTGGATTTATCTTGTCTGTTATGTCTCATTAATAGTTGAGTGCCTAATGCTGGCCATGTTTTTAGTTGCTTCTTGGTCTGTCGTAATGTGTGACAGTTGTTAACTATCTGCATACTTCTTTGGCAATTAGTGTTGTGTCGTTCAAAGAACGTGTCATTCATTTGACTTAATCGTGTGTATGACTCGGGAGGAACGGGTTGTCTCAATGAGTGATTCGTTCATTTTCACGCATGCGTGAAGGATCTTGGACTCTTACGTTCACTCGTCACACGTCAGCTGCATGGGCTCCGTCAGCACAGGAAACACAATTGATTAGTTCACGACTCTCAGCTGTGGGTCTCTTTGAGTTGTTCATTTGTCACGTGACAGCTCGGCTACAGGGCTGTGGTAAGCAGGCAGCACAGGAAACAGACCTGATTAGTTCACGACTCTCAACTGTGGGTCTCTAGGTTTGAATTGTTCATCGTCAACCACTTATCCTGTATACAGGGTCGCGGGGTATTATATAGCTATTTTGTTAATTATGTGACATATCATAAAGCATAACGTTATTACAGCGCAGCAATGTTGTGCAAAGTTATAGTTTTAACACAGCCGCACCATAACTTTAGTCCTGCTAGTGTTTAACATTACAGCTAACAGCTGATGAGAGTTGTTCTGGGTCCACTTCAGAACCCTGACAGGGTTCTACCGGGAGCTGAATTACCTCTGAGGTAGTCCCCTCTCCAAAACAAACAAACCCGGTAATTAAAACATTAAAACACAGCCACGTAGCAACGTTAGCGTTAGCTCTGTAAACAGCTAACAGCTGATCCAGGTCCAGGTATTAATATTTTACTCATGAATAGGGACGCTAGGTTACTGTATGAATGAGCTCGTCAGAGATAATGCTAGTAATTATATACATAAGCCTTTATATGGCTGGTCTGGTTGTATACTACTCGGGAAGGACTCAAAAAAAGATTAGTTCATTTTAATGAACGAGATTTGAATGAACGAGTCTGTCAAAAGACTCGAACTTGCCATCAGTATTGGCAATGCCTTCACCCTCCACCCAATACATCAGCTGCTGGGACTCTTTCCAAAAAATTCACAGAAGCGGCCAAATCCTTATATAAGATTCAAAATTAAGTCATGTAAGAAGTTAAAGTTCCTATGTCACACGGTTATCTTGAAAAAATACAAGCATTGATACAATCATCAGTGGAAACTGTCCTGCATCATCTGTACACTGCACAGAGCTCTAGTATCAAACATAAAAACATACTTGATGGTTGATTGGAATGTTCATAGTTTTGCAGGTATTTTGTCATAAACCAAAGTATTAAACAAACTGAAATCTTTAACTGAAGATGGCGCTAGAGGAAAGGTCAAGGGGTCACCTAAGTTAATTGCAACTATTTATGCTGGGAGGGACATGAATGCCTGAACAAAATTTAATGGTAATCCATATAATAATTGAGATTTTTCAGTGTGATCCAATTCAATCCAATTTGGTGGAGCGGCCAACATAACCATTCAGAGCATATGCAGCTAAAACTAGTCATCTGCTCTAACAGTATGTTTCACCACCTTAAACTGTTGAAGACAATAACCGTGCACTCTAATAGCTATTAATGTCTTTAGCTGGCTATACATAAGCAGATTAATGAGCTAATGAGATACCCCCATACATTGAAAACCATGTTACTGAGCCATTGGATTGGTAGAAATGTATTGTCACAAAGTTCCCACCCACTTATCTAAAATCTGTTAAATCCGTTCCCACAAGAATTATTAGTTAAATCCGTAGATGGAATCTAAATTAATAAAAAAACTATTATGCAAATTACATCTGTGCTCATGTGAAGTCTAAGCTAAATAGCCTGGTTGAATATCATATTATTCACCTCATGTTTATTTCAGTAGGTATGTAAATGTGTTTTGACTTACATATTGACTTACTTGACTTATAATTTCTGACAGAAATCCAGTAATAACAACCAAAAAATACTGGTAGAATCAATGTAAGATTACATCTGATGTCTTTTTAAAAGAAAAATAATAAATTTGTGCCTCTTTTCAAGAGTGATAAAGACCAGAGAGAGAGAGAGAGAGAGAAAATACCTAGTCTGTTAAATAAGGATGAGGATCGATATACAGTTCTAAAAGGACACGGTTCCAAAATTTCTCAAAACCCAAAAGGTCCGAGCTTATCAATACTGCTATCGAGACTAGCGGGTCATATACTAACGTTATGTCTGGAGCGTCAAATCTTTCTTAACTTGATACACAATGAATAGGAAAACTAATGTTTATTTAGTGATGGCACCGAAACGCGGTATTAAATGGGCCCGGGACTGTTTATTATCAGACTGCAGCCTCTGCTCCTCTCTATCGGCTCCTACACACACACACACGCACGCACGCACACACAGCGGCCAGTAGAGAAAGACGTTGCGCCCTTGCAGTGGAGAAGGTGAAGTGAATAAAAAGTCGAGTAAAAAGACAATACTTTATCAATACACCTGTCTGTAAGGTAAACATGTAGATAGGGTTAATTTAATCATCTCTGTCCTCAGTCTGTCATCCTGTATGTTATATACAAGCACAGCTAACGTTAACTTGGCAGTTACCCAAATGTTAAAAACAAGCTAAATAGAAAGCTCTCTCTCTGAAGAATAGACTGGTCTGTAGTCTTAAAAGTTGGCACATTGTTAAAAACTCAACTGCTGGCTGAGACAAACCAGCCACTTCTCCTTCGACCAGGTAAAGTTACCTGCAGGCAGTGAATAACAGCAGAGAGGAGGAGGAGGGACTGATACAGACTGATGTCTGTTTTTATTCTTTCTAAACGCCACTCACTATTGTGATGTCAGATGTTGAGTTTATATATAGTGACTTTGCTGTTGTAAACATTAATGTTGCTGCTGTAGAAACAACACTTAGCTGTAAAATATTAAAGTCTAATCATATAATTAATTTAAAAACAACCAGGCAGTTAAGATTGCACACTTCAATATCTGTTTATTTATCGCAAGTGTCATCTCAATGTAGAACAATGTTATTGCACATTGAATATTACCTACCTCATGCCCGTTGAGTCTAGTCTTACCAAATAATCATCACCAAATAATAGTAAAGTATTGATAGTGGTATCAATAAAGAATCAGATCGTTAAACAGTCTCAATAAAGGTATCAATATCAATAAAAATGAATGATCCCCATCCCTACTGTTAAATGTGGTAGTGATAACAGCATTTAAAAAAATAGGGTATCATCAAGTCCACTGCAATTATCTGGCAAGCTCCATTCCTTCCAGATTGTGTGATGGTCCCCACAGTGTGTGTAATATTTATCAAATGTAGCTGTTGGTAATTATCTCTTCCTGTGTTGGTGATCTAGAACAACATCACCCTCATCTACACATAATTTGAGGGATTCATCGCTGCAGCATGCAGCAAAAACACCTGACTTCAAATAATCCAAATTGCGTTTGTTAGAAATATTGCAGCACTCTGAAAATATCAATCCTGGCTGCTTCTAGAGATGTCATGGCCACCCCCTAACTGAGAAGTCACAGGATAAATATTGGTTCCTGGCAAACCAAAATGTTGTTCATAAAACTGTGGGCAGTAACTCTCAACCCTGAAGCTCATACAAGCTGATTATATACTACCTGGACAGCACAAAATGGCAGAGAGCCAAACTAAACAAGTGGCTGGTGAAGATAGTAGAAACAAAGAAAAAGACTTTTTGCAGGAGTTGGCAGGCAACACCAGAGCTAAATTGTCAGTAAATATTTTGTTTACATTTGACAGGTAGCAAGAAAAAGATTTCCAATAAACTGTCCATTCTATGCTTTAAGTAATTTTTCAAGACAATGGATCACCTTGTTAATCCTAAATCCTACCAGTACGTTCACCTCCTTTGTCCATGGATGTGAGAAGTTTGCTTCTTTTAGTGCAGAACAAAGATTACAGTATATATTCTCTACCATCATGCTGTTCACTAAAACCCCCACCTAACCTGCTCCATACACCATAGAAAATTGTGAACATTGTGAAGACGTTTTATGATCTGTCAGCCCCAGTTTTGGCATCATAAATACTTCTATAAATGAATATATTATATTATAATATAATATAGTTATATTATTAACAGCATTTACAGACACAGTCAGGTTTCTGTTTGACCAATTAAATTCAGAAGCCAGACTTTTAACTTAACTAAGACCAGATTGTCACACAATGCATGACTCATAATGTATCCTCTGTCTCTGTAACTGCCTGCAAACTTTTCTCTGGCCTGGCAACGAATCTGTCATTCTGTGTTTGCAACATTTGATGGGCTCTAATCTTTTCATTTGTATAAAGCAATTTCTATAATTAATCTGTCGGGCTTTAGTGGGGGAGCTGAGTTTGAACTCACTAATGAGGACCTGTTGTTATGGGAGTATCTGTTGCTCTCTTTAGGGATGGTCACTTACAAGTCTACACGGTTTGGGTCAAAATTGTGTTAAATAAAAAAATAAAAACTGCCCTATTGCTTTATTTTGGAGACAATTACAGTTGCTAAAGACTTTTGCTTTTTTTTGAAGAAGAGGTGACCAAAATACAGTAAGTACATTCACACATAGTATATTGGTTTGTTAAGGATAGTGGAGAGTATTTAGGAGGTGTTCCTTTTTTCTATTATCCATTCCTCTCTCTTTCGAGCTTGTAATAAATCTGCTTTGCTGGGCCAGACTACAGATGACTCAGAGTCAGTCCGCCTACTTACATCACACACTTATGCATTGCATGTGAAAAACCTTCAGCTCTGCCGCTGTAACCCCACTGACAAAAAGCTATCAAGTAATACAAAACAGGTTTCAGCTGAGTGCATACAAACTGTCACTGTAATTCACAGTAGGACGGTTGCAGGAAACTGGCAGCGTCCACCCATTGACTGATGTTATAACCATGAGCAGGCTTTCAAGAAAATGAGGTTTCAGAGCCAGAACATACAGTCACTGATGGATTGCTCTCAACTTTCCACCTTTATGGACATCAGGGCAGAGGCTTCCTTCCTCATCCTCCTGCCCTTGTTGCTCATTGCACGCGATGGTTGGATGGAACCTCAGTCTGAAGTCTCACCATAGAATAATCATAAATAATAAAGTGCCACGTGCTGTGTATTCTGACTGATTCACAGAGATGTGCATTTACAGCCATATATTTGGATGCCAAGGCAAAATGCTTTGTGTTCCAAAGCAATAATAAAATCTCACCATAAACCCAATGTTCTGTAGAGCAGCAGCAAAAGTAAACAGCAGCTGTCTGGGACACGTGACTGAGCGTCCGCCACATCAGGATCGAGCTATATCACGATTGATAAGCCTAAACATTGCCTTAATTGAAGGCAGTGCATCAGCCAGGCATATCAGCTTGAATCAAACATACACTCATTCGTGCATACTCTATGCATCAATGCACAGCCCAACACAAATGCACACACATTTTTCTTACAAGCACTCCCATTCCTTTGCTGTTCTTCATTTGCTTTTTGCCTCTGCTTACTGCTTTATTTTTGTCCGCCAGTTCCACATATTTCTTTCTTTTTGTGGCTAACTGAAATCCCTTATGCAACAAACCAAAAAAGCCCATCTCAATGTATTATCGGACTTCGTCATCATACTAATAACATAGCCAGTGTAACACGTGGTGAACAGCTGGTGCAGCTACCAGTCCAAATGTTGCCACTTCCAAGCCCCCTCCTTCTCTGCCGGGAGGTCAGCTGTGTACCATTCCCCTTGTGTTATCTCATTATGCAATTCTCTTTTTGCTTGTAAATATATTGCTATAAATATTCTTTACGGTTATCCCGGGTTTTTCCGAGAGATTTGATGCTCCTTTTTAATACCTGTTATTGCTGATTATTCACGCAGTTTTCTGCATGTTACAATTTGTCTTAAAGCCATAAAAAGGGTGATTTGGTTGCTATATGCTATATTTTACATGAAGCTATGATTTATTCTTTATATAGTATAAGTAAAAATAAATGCATTTATTTACACACAATATAGCATATATATTAGCAATATAGAGCTTAGGCGCAATATTAACTACAATAAATGTACTATAGTAAATTAGTCATTTTGAATTTCTATATCTTTGGAAAAATATGTTCCATGTATGCACACATTGACCATTTGTCCATTTTATTTAATGTTATACTGTACCTTGGTACCCAGAACTTTAAATGATGAATGAGGGAGACTTAGCCGTAAGTGTTTTCTAGTTAGTGCTTCCTGACTCTACAGATGCTGCTGGACCTTTGTGTGAATGTGTATGCACGTGCATGATTACGTAAATGTATTATCTACTATACCTACAGTGTGGCATTTCACCATTAACATATATCATAAGTATAAAATGACACATGTACATGATGCATTGATGTTCAAGTCTGTCATATGACATCTGTGTACTTAACTCCAGTATGAGCTGGAATTGTTCACATTTTTTCTGGAAAGGTGGGCAGAAGCTTTGACGTTGCACAGTGCCATTTCTCTCTGTCTGCCAACTGGGATGTGTTTACAAGTGCATGCAGGGCACCTGACACTTTGTGTGTAATACTAGAACAGTACTAGAACAGTATCCACAACACTCACACACTGGCACTGCAGGATACGATTTGATCAGACACCTCAAGTGCACAGAAAGGACAATGCATCTGAGCTGAGACTAAATCTCTAGTATTATTGTCATTAGCAAACAAATGCTTTTTGCACGTTGTATTTTATCATTTATATTTACACTAATCTAGTGTTCGTCTATATTCATCAAAAGTGTTCACTGACCAGACAGTTTTATATGACCAAATGGGCCAAATGCTTAAAAACTGTTCCTTGAACAGTAACATACACTGTAAACACAAATGAAATCCCCAGTCAGGCAATGTTATAATTCTTCACTGTAGTTGTTTTCTTCATCTTGCTGAACACAAACAAGAATGAAGAGTTGGTTGCATTTGCAGGTTTTAGATAATGAACGAGGCACAGTTCGCTGCATGATTAATATTGCAGTTAACCAAGAAGCTGGAGATAAATCACAGGCCCTGCTTAAAATATAATCTTCAAGTCTTTGATGTCAGCACAACTGTATACAAGGACTTTTATGTAGGTCAGGTTAATAAATTGTATTTTCATGGATATCTAACATACAGTATAAGATCCAATCTGGAATAGTAAAGTGAAATCATTTGGCTTAGACTTTAAGTGCAATCAGCAACTGATTCCCAATCCCCAACTGGTTATCCTCACAAAATAACATAATTTAATCAGCCAAGGTTTGTGCCTTTGATATATTCCAGCCCTGTGAACTATCTACAGTGCAGCCTGCATTTGGTCTATTTTATCCATAACCAGAGTAAACACTGGTGCAGCATTTGGAATGTAACAGCACACTGAAGGGAATTTGCAGCCCATCTCAAGCCCTCATGACCATAACTGCTCTCTCTAGCTCTTCAGGCTGATGCCTCAGTGCAGCAGCCACGTGTAAATTCTGCACCGCTACTCACTGAAGAGCTGTTTATCTCATGTACACGGGACAAATATTTTTCAGCCTTTGCAGCATTTCATTAAACCAGTAGCTGAATATATTTTACAAAGAATGTATATTCAGACCAGCAGACATTTTTATTTTTATGCCTCCGCGACGGCAAATTTAGCTTGTTTTCAGGTTGTCTGTCTGTTCATCCCTTCGTCTCAAGAACGTGATATCTCAGCACCTGAAAGGAAATTCATCATGGCACATATGTCCACTTGGACACAAGGATGAACTGATTAGAATTTGGTGGTCAAAGGTCAAGGTCACTGTGACCTCAAAATTACCTTGACAGACACATTTTGTTTCATTCACACAGATATTTAATGGGATACAACGATGGGTTGTGTTTGCAAGTGCCTTGTTCTGAAGCATATATGAAGGTTTTCATTTGGTTATACTATTCGTCGTTAATCATTCCACTGACATCAAAGATGCAGTGGAGCCCTCATTCATACAAAGGCAACAAACAAACCCACTCAGAAAGCTGATGATACACATAGCAACTTTTAGAGCCATCGTGCAGGGTAACGTTGCCGTCAGTGGTAATGAGTAAAGATTACTACCGTAATCACCCTTTCCCCACCACTCCGCCACCTGCCCCGCCACTATCCGTTCAAAACATAGTCAGACTTGCCACTAGCAACATTGCAAAGCAACATTGCTCAAAAAATGGCCCCGTGTATCATCAGCTTACTGTTACATGACAGGGGGGCTGCCCCATCTCTGTGTTCCGTGGAGGCATGCCTATCAAAAAGCAATAAAGGTTTGGATGATATGGCAATTTCATTTAGTTTAAATTGACCAATTAGGGGCTAGGCTACTCATACTAACGCAGCCACAACAGTATAAATAAAACATTTTCTTTCCTCCAGAGGGGCATCTGAGCCAAAGAGGGAAAATGGCCTGTTGCTCTGGCAACTTTAGCACAGCCTTGTGCACATCCTTGCTGTTCAGGTACTGTATGTTTGCACGTAAATAGACTGCAGTGCAGTGCTCCCCGTCAGAACATTTTGACATAAATTTCGTGCATTCATGATTCATAAAACTTTCTCTCATTTGCTATTTTCTTTGGACTTGGCAGATGGTGTAGGCTACCTGACAGTTATAAGTGTATGTGTGAATGCATGCGTGTAAGGGTGTAACATACTGTTTGTGGGTCTGTGCTATATGTGCATTATTCCAGGTGTCAAGTTTATACTGTATGGTACAGCCCTACTTTGTTTGGTATTTTAAGCTCATAGGGAGCTTAACTGGGTCCCTCACTAACACAATCTGCCCTTCCCTTTCTCCTGTGTCATCATCTCTCTGTCCCGATCCTACAGAATATGGTGGTTGTATTTGTAAGCGGTTGTGGTTGAGATATATGGGCTTGTGTTGCATGGGCTTGTGTTGTCCCAGAAAATATATCTCTGAGGATCTTAAAAGACACATCAAAGCATCGCCTCCTTTATTTCAGCTGCCAAACAAACCTTAGTTTCTGTCCAAACCACCAAACAAAAGTACAAAAAGTATTCATTCATATAACACGCCACCTGACTAATCTTGCTCAGCCTAAACCAGCTTGTATATTTATATATGGTCTTTTTACTAATAATTATGGCCAAGCCCATAAGACAACAACATGGCCAGATGGCATACACCAGATGTTCATGATTACTGAGAATACGAAATGATTCCCGATTTCAACGTCATTAGTAAATAAAAAAAGAGAGGGAGGGGGAGCTGGGTGAAAGAAATTCCTGTTTCTGGCTCTGAATCAGCAAAGCAAATAGGAATGCCCTTTAAGTTTTGATCTAGTGTGTGTGTGTGGGGGGGGATGGGCATGCTGGTGTTGATGTATAATCACCACTGATTTGTAAAAAAGACAGTCTCGCAAGGTCCTTTGCCCAGATGTTGTTGCATAATGGCTCATTGAAAATGAAAGCTCTGTTGTTTAGTATTGGCTTCCAACCTCTGGGAACAGCAGGCCAGCTTTGGCTGTATGAAGCTGAGCTGATGCCCATTACCAGCCACAAGAGGTACATTGGTGATGAACTGTCTGTAAGCCAAAGGATGGATGGACATTTGTAAGCCAGAGATATTAGACAACTATAGCTGGAGCTCCATACACATTCAGCAGAGATGGCGTATCATAAGTTGGATTTAAATGAAAGAGGATACACTGAGCCTCACTGGGTATTTTGTGTCAGTCGCATACAGGATTTAACTGACATTTATTAGAAAATGGGGAGAAAGAACTATGATGCTGATTAGCTGGCCTCACTTTTGTGACAGGGATGAGAATATCAGACTACTGCTCAATCACACTAAGAGAAGCAGGTTGAGAAATGGACAGGTAGCTTTTAATGTTGATGGGAAATATACATTAAGCATGCTGCAGTTGCATCCACAATGGATAATTCCCTGGTTCTCTTTAACATCAAAAAAGAAATCTGAATAAAATGTGTTTACATATTGATAAAGTAAATTTTAAAGCCATCTGAAGTGACATCCAGTGTTTCATGCAACTGCCTTTGTGTTAGAAGAGCCAAAGCGGCAGGGCAGAGTAACATCACTCTTTAGATGAGATTAGGCTGATGACCCACATGGAGAAATTAGATTGTACCAGAAGTAATGGCATTGAGCGGAAAAAGACAAATATAAATACAATGTGCTATAAATGTTGCAATGTAAGAGATGATGCATTCAAGCTTATTTGAGAAAATACTGGAAAAGAGTCACAGAGCTGCTGCTTCTCGTTTTACACGGTGATGAGCCACTACACAAGACTTTTGGCACACTGCTGTAGATGATTTATACGATGCACTTTTGGTTCCATGGATTGCCAGGGCAGCTCAGTAAATTACACCCAGAGGTCTAGCTTAATTGAGCTTAATTCATGTGCAAGACAAAAATCTAATGCTGCGTTCCAGACAAGATTTCCGAACAACTACTATAAAAAGTACAATGGAACGCCACTCAAAGTCGGAGCTCCTACTTGTAAACTTGGGACAAATCCTTCTACGCCGACTTCATGAAGAAGCAGTTGTCTGACGTCACACAACAACAGCAGCACCCATGGAAGCTAACATTGCAAATGTGCTAAAAGGAAATATTAAGTATTTTTGCCTGTATTTAATTAAAATAATACTATTATATAATTGTTGGGGGGTTTTTTTCAATTAAACCTTTTTTGACCAGGCAGGACACTTAAGAACATCTTCTTGTTTCCAAGGGCGGCCTGACAAGTTTAGACAGACAAAACATTCAGTGTTAAGGAACAGAAAATGCAAAAACATACAGAGATAAGAGATTAAAGAAAGAAGTTACCGTGGGGTAGTGTTGTAGTACTCAAGACCAGTCTTGGTCCCGAGACTGGTCTTAAGACCACTTTTTGATGGTCTTGGTCTCGTCTCGGACTCGACCGCATTTGTACTCGGTCTTGTCCTAGTCTCGGACATTGAGGACTTGGGATTTTATTTCAAGACCAGTAAAGATCATAACTTTGGGAATATCAATGAATTGCTTTTACATTGTCTGATTTATTTGTTAATATCCTACCTTTCATTGGATGTAAAACTTGGCTTCAAATGTAACCAATAACCCTAATTAAAAATGTATTGTTACCAATTGGTCTTGACTTGATCTTGCCCTCCCTCGTTCTTGGTCTCGACTTGGTCTCAACCCCTAAAAGTCTTGGTCTTGTCTTGGTCTCGATAAACTCTGGTCTTGGTCTCGGTTTGGGCGTTCTTGACTACAACGCTACCATCAGGGTATAAACAATGCATTGTAGCAGAGAGAATAAATTACTTTGAGAGCAACAGATTAAAGCCTTTCTGTATAGTTATCTTAAAGGAATAATATATAAGCCCGATAATAAACAAGCCCACCTTGTCTGCACAAAAGTTATTTGGCAAAGCGTTAAAAATGCTACCAAAATTTAAAACATTAGGAAATAAACAAGATTTACTGACTTTTGCAGACCAACTGATGTAACTAGACAGGAACACAGTTAACAACATATATGTATGTCACTCATTTTCATTAAACGGCTGTGTTTTTAATTAATGACAAAGATGCTGATGAGAGTTCAGTTGTGTGTTCACTCGACAAAGAAACAAAGAAATCAGTTTGTCACAGTCAGCCAAGTTTGCTTATCTTTGGCGTTGTGCACCTGGAACGCTTGGAGGTTGGAAGAAAATTTCATCTGGGAAATTCTGACCTGCAGCTTTGACTGGAGCATGGCATATCTACCAACAATAGCAATGCCGTCGGTCAGATGAAGTGATTTTTTGAGAGAGATTATGTATGCGTTTCTTATAGACTTGTTGCTGTACTCAGCTGTGTTGGTGAATATTGCAGTAGTAACAAGGCCAAGAATCTATAGCCACGCTAGCACCTCTGTGAGACTGTTCTTACAGATGTGCTTTAAGCTAAATGCTAAGATCAAATTGCTAACATGCTCACAGTGACTTTGCTAAAATGTTGATATTTAGTAGGTACAATGTTGACTAGTTCACCATCTTAGTTTAGGGTGTTTGCATGCACAAAGTATAGCTGAGGCTGTGGGAATGTCATTAGTCTTGCTGCTATTTCGTCATAAACCAGTTGGACATACTAAAAATTTTACTTGATGATGAGCAGTCAGAGGATCACCAAAGTTTTTTAATTAATTCCACAGGCAACATGAACATCTGTAACACAGGCCAATCCATCAAATAGTTGTTGAGATATTTCAATAAAGTCAAAAATGTCAACCTGCTTGTGGTGCTAGAGGAAAAGTCAGGGGATCACTAAAGTCATTAGGACACATCGTCTGGAAACCATGAATATCTTCACAATATTTTCTGCCCAACTATGTATTAGATGTTGAGATATTTTACTGAATAAGTAAAAACTTTGATCTGCTGGTGGTGCTGGAGGAAATGCCAGTGTCACCAAAGACATTCACATTTACTCTCGTGGGACCTCAAATGTCTGTAATTGTAGCAAACAATTTAAAACTTGTAAAATATATCCCAATAAATTAAACAGGTGCATCAAATACAAGTGCTTTAAAGTCCTCTTTTGATTCATTTCAGAAAGGTCCAGCAGTATGAGGAGATTGTCTTGCCCTTTCAGACACTGTTGCATTATTAATCAGAGCAGTCTCACCAGGTTCCCACCTAGTGCCTTTTCAATCACCTTTAAGTCCCATGACACACCTCAGCAGTCCACAGGCCATACGAGGGGACTTTAATTAAAGAGCAAGTTGGTAAGAGGTTGCTATCATGACAGCAACAACTGCTCAGTCACACTATAATAATTCCTCATTAATTAAATCTCTAATTCCCTTACAGATTGAAAACAACCATAAAGTAACATACAATTTGATAAACCAACCAGAAATATGTTCATCATGTTCCTCGTAACGACCAGAAAGGTCCCACCTTAGGCGGCAAAATAGCTCATAAATAGTTAAAAGTAGTTCATTATAATCATAATAATATTAATTGTCAAATTCACACGAATGATGTGAGGTTGCTTTCTACATTATGTGAATACTGCTTAGTCTTATTTATCTCTGACCAAAGGTTGGACAGAGCCAGGCTAGCGGGCTTTGCTTCCAGTCTTTGTGCTTAAGTATGCTAAGCAGCTGTTGGCTATATCTTCATATTTAACGGACAGACATGTGAGTAGTATCAATCATCTATCTCTCGCCAAGACAGCTAATAAATGTTTTTCCCAAAATTCCCTAAACTATTCTGTAAAGTTTTTCTCATAAGCCGTGCAGGCTGATACTTTAAATACTTTAAGTACTTCCAAGAATTCACATTTACTAAACTAGAAATCAGAGGTAAAGCCTTTCACCATGTCTTCAACTCCTTCCTGTCACAACAGCCTGAATGTCACTTGGCAGGCAGGCAACCACGTCCATATCACATCACCGACTGAAACAGTACCAGAGTCTTAAGTGTCTCCGAGGTACATGGGTCACACACTGCCTGTCCTGTAATAAGAGAAGAAAGAGTGCCAGCCAGGATACTCAAACAAGCCCTCAGCAGCCCAGGTACACATCACATCACCACATTACCTCAGCAATTCATTGACACACGCCCAAGTGCCCTTGTTTTCACAGCATCCGTTCACTGTGTTGATGAAATGAGCTCCTCTGATTTTGGAGGGGAGTGGGAGCAGAAGGAGGAGGAGGTGGTGGGGGATCAGGTGACCTGTCACATTCCTGTGTTGCCTCAGTGAGACTATGTAGGTCACACCCTCCTTTGACTAATTAAAAATTCAGGATGGAGAGACCTGCTTCATTCTCTGGAGGCATGAAAAATATTTTACTACAAATAAAAAATAAAATCGCTGCTGAAAAAGTGTTTTGCAAAACAAAGCTGAAACGGAAATGAAAGTATACAATGCTAGACCTTTTAGTCCTTTCCACCATCTACATGAAACACAACAGGGGACCAAATTCGTCAAACTGGAGCTCAGGTTAGCAAAATCACATCACTGTTACCTTCTTCTTCTTCTATCAGTTTTCCCTTGTACTTCCCACATAAATACAGTTTAATTTGTTAGGTTGTAAATTACTTTTAACCTTCAAAGTTAAGTGCTATATAATAGCAGTTTTATAACAAACAGTTGCTTTTTGTCATTGTCAAAATGACAATTTAATGGGGTAAAAATACATTATTTTTATGACTTTGCTCTTTGTTTGGTGATGTTGTAATTTTATTTAGACTTTAAAAAGATAATGAAAAGCTCAGTGAAGCAAGTTCAATTCTGTTTTTTATGCCTGGGGTTGTTTTTCATGGCGAACACTTGAAGGTTTTAGATGTTTATGGAATAGGAGAGGATAAGTGTCAACATGCTAATATTCTACTCTGTTCTTGCAATGAATCTGTTCATAATACACACACTAAAACACAGGAGAAAGAGGGGAAGCTGTTCATTGCAAAAGATTTTGATTGCACATATTACAAGTGCAGAAAAGTGTTTAAGTCATTCCATAATATATAGTGTGCACTTATATCCAAAGAAATAAAAAGTACTTGTGGGCGGAATTAAACAAATACTGAGCTGATTAAACCGATTAAAGTTACATACAGCCCAATGCATTCTAAATTATTCAGCTGGACACAGGCCCTGCAACATGCCAGGGATTATTAACACTTACTGTTTAAGTAAGCTGTTATAGGAGTCTAAATTTCTGAAAGCAGAGGCAAACAGCTAGCCTTGATCTGTCCAGAGGAAAATAAAAATGGGCTGCCAGCACCTCGAAAGCTCATTAATCAACACATATTCTAATTGTGTTTCTTCCGCACACAACCAATGTGGCAAAATGGCAATTTGATTTTATATTTTTACATGGGGTTGTGTGCCTTCCTGTAGTCTCCTGGAAGTCACTGCTGCCAATAAATAGTGTGGCATCATAGATTGTGTTAAGCATAGACGTAGTCTCCGTTAAGTCACCCGTAGTTTTCCTTAATTATGCATAACTCTAAGCCTTAATATAATTTAAACAGGTAAGTTATATAGAAATTCACCCCTTTTTTGTACCAGGCTGTAATGTTTATCTCTGCTACGCTCAACGTGGGGGTCTATGAGGGTTGACTCGCTTTTGGAGCCAGCCTCAAGTGACCATTTGAGGAACTGCAGATATGTGATATTGTTCGTTTCATTTTTCAGTCACAGAGGTTGCTGCTTGTACGGCACATCAACCCATGTAAAATGATTCAATTCAGTCATTGTACAGATTTCGCAAATTAGATATAAAAACAATTCTTGACCTTTAGCTTTGCTGGTAGACGGATTGTGTTACCTTTGGACAGAGGCAGGCTTGCATCAAACTGTCCAGACAGTATCCATCTCCTCATCAAATTTTTGGCAAGAAAGCAAACACATGTGTTTTCTAAAATGTCCAACTAATCCTTTAACATGGAAATACCATAGTGTCACCTTGTGATGACATTGTGTTGCAAAGTATAATAATGTAGGCTCAGAAATGTGATATCTGCAATGCAAATGAAGGCATACTCATGAATTCCATGATCATTAATTAAAATTAATTTTGACCATAATAGTGTAAACTAAGACAGAGCTCCTATTCACTTTCAGTGAATGCATGCTGCATTGCTACCACAGCACTTATGCTGAATTGCTTCCACGCAGTCCCCCCTTCCACAGTGTTGCCTTAATTCATGTAGCCCACTTTATAACAAACATGCCTCCCTATGATGCAGGTCATGGATTAACAATAAGTCCTGCAGTCTTGGCCTCACAAAGACAGCTTTCTGTGACTTTTATGGATGGCATGGATGATAGGAAATACCCATGTGTCTCTTTGAAACTGAGCAAATAATTTTATTTTGTGAATTGCACCTGGGTTAAAACAAACATAGGTGGCCTAGTTAGAGTGGTGTGCTTTTGAAACTATTGCCAGTCGCACTTTTTAGCCTTAACTAAAACATTTCAATCCAAAGAGATGTATGTGTTAGTGTTACTCGGGTTTTAAAAGGTGTATTATTAGAGTAATTTGACCACATACTGTTTGTCATCCAGTGTGTTGTCATCCATTTGTACAGATCAAATAAGCTGATTGGGAGAAACAGTGGGACAGAGATTAGCTGACAGCGATGTGCATCATCAGCTATACAGTGTGTGTGTGTGTGTTGATGAGCTGTGTTTATTCTCAATGCTCTCTTGAACTTGTTTTTTGCTGTGTTGCATATAAGTGCAACAACCAGACTGCCCTCCTGTGGGATTAGGAAGTATTACATATTCATAACCAGCTCTGTTCACAAGTTGGCAATGAAAACTGAAGCTAGCACTGGAACAGTATTGATCCGCCACCCCTAATAAGCTTATATGATTAATGGAGTGCTTTGAGTCTATCCTATTTATGTCAGTGCTTTTGCACTGTCCTGACATAGAGACTGACATAGATGAAAGTCCATAAACCATCCATCCATGTATCCATCTTCAAAAATACATCCAGGGTCGGGTCGCAGGGGCAGCAGCTCCACCAGGAGATCCCAAACATCCCTTTCCCGAGCCACATTAACCAGCTCTGACTGGGGGAACCTGAGGCCAAGGCTGATTGGATACCACTGACGGAGAATATCATATACAGTACATGGAGATTTCATTAATTTTAAAGGTCAGCTTTCAGGTTTGTGTTCAACAAAGTCAGTTTATTCCAGAAAATAATACCTGCATGAGCAGCACATAGAATGAATGCACTTACTGCTGTAGACAAAGTTGAGAGTTTAAAGTTCCTTTCAGGTCCAGATAATCCCTTTCAGGCAAAGAGGTCTAAATCAGATTTTGTAAAAATGTATTGTTCAAGCATGTAATTCCAGACAGATATTTTGTTTGTGGTTGTTTGTGTGTGGGTGGATCTACATTATTAGTGCGTGGTAATGTCCTCTCCAGTCTCCCTAGATGACCCCATAGGATTTAATATAATATACCTCAGTTCTTAACTGCATCACAGTAGAAATAACTGGTTGGCTCCAAGCAGTGTAATTCAGCTGTACAAATATTTTTTCTACCATGGCCTTTCCTAATGTGTGTACTTGTTAAGTTGATAGATGGATGTTATATTTATACATGGCGAAGGCTCTCATGAAAAAGCCTCCCTTTCTCAGCTGCAGGGCTGCTGACGGCAGGTTGAATTCTGCCTTACTGGCCGCAGTGCACGCAGGGAAACAGATGGGTAATAAGGTCACAGCAGACGTACCTCACAAGCACAGACAAATTGCAGGCTCACCAGCTGTGCTGACTCAGGACAACATTAGACTCAGGGAAATTGAATTAAGACCTCTTTTTGTAATAAGGGAAGTTGTTGCATTGTGTGTTATTTGCCTTTCATGTGGACACTATCAGTAAATGGAAATGAAATAACACAGCTTAAAGGCTCTAAAAACCAATTTTCTCTATCAGCTTTTTTTAATATAAATGCTATGTATTCTACATAGACACACTATTTTCTGGCAAAGTCGTAACAGTATTTCACCTGAGAGATTTGTGTATTTGTGTGTTTTTCTCACTGGTGGATGGGGCTCCTCTAGAAAAACTTGATGCCACTTACTTCCATACATTAATCAGGATTTAGCAATATTTACATCCCAATGCGATGAGAGTTGTGTGGTTGTTTGTTTGCCAGGCCTCTGTCAGTCTGATCAAACCACACACCTACACAGTCCTGATGTTGCAATAAGGTTTTAACTGATAAACTCTTTAAATTTGATTGTTACTTATTTAGTCATGGCTATTTCATGTTATAGAAAAATACTTAGGATTTAAAACCTCAGGTTTTAAGGGTCTTTAAAGCTTTCGGACATTGATATCTGGGCTTTTTAATGCCACAGGAAAGATCCAGAATGTTTCAGTACACAGTTATAATAATGCAACATGCAATATTCCCTAGCATTACATTTAAATTGTCTTTGCTAATTAATTGAGAAAGCAATTCATCCCATGTGATTCTTATTTCAATAAAATCACCAACCTAATATTTCTAGTTCATTTTGGTAAATTTTCTGCATAGAAACCCACATAGTAATACTTTTGGTAATTGTTTTCTCTCATAAATTAGTGATCATGTTTCAAAAATGAGCTTTTCAGATAATTCTGAAGTGCCCCAATTTTGGCCATTAGATTGAGAGACGGTTGACTGCTACGACATCAGAAATGATCTAAACATAGACTACACTTCTTTAGTTTTAAAAGATCTTGCTGCAGTTGAGGGTTATGGACAATGTTCTGCTTTAACTCAGTTTTACTGTCCTAAAGCCTTTGTTAGTGTTGATCAGGGGTCCTAATGGAATTTATTTTTATCATCGCTTTCAGTCAGTCGCCTCGGAGAGTGCTTCATCCTGCTCAGTCCATACCTCATTTTGTTTGGATTTACCGCAACCTGAAATGAATGAGCTATATTTAACCTACTAAATGAACTACTGTAGGAACATACAGTACTCAACTCAAAACATACAATCATTTATTTGATTGGAAATATCCAAATAAGGTCAGGCTTACCATCATTCAAGAAACGTTTATTTTAGTTAGCCTCAATCTACTTAGATTGCTTTGGCATATTTATATTCTGTTCACACTTCCTGTTGGTCTATGCACAATATGCAGTTGCTCATGTAAAAATCCAATCCACTGCTAAAACAAGCAAGCTTTTACATTCACTTACTTATTTAATATTTACTTAATTCATAAACTTAATGTATGTACCTTGTTGTGATGTACACCTTGATCTTTTTCACTTTTGGATGCAGAGATTTCATATACAATGTACATAAATGCACCAAAAATCCTTTAAACACTCCTTTATTTTACAATAATACTGCCTTTGTGAGACAGGACATGAAATTATTACATATTTTCAAACAAACAGGCACATTAACTCCTTTATTGTGGCTTATTCACCTATATTTTTAAAAATCTTATTCTGTATCCCTGTAGTTTTGATTCAGAGTAAGCACTGCAATAATTACAACACCTTCCACATCTGGAAAATCAAAACTACACATATCTTTAAATCAACCAACATATAAACAGTACACTACCATCCAGGTTTGGCGAATAAAAATCTGTGTTTAGTGCATAATGTGCATGGCATGGGAGAAGATACATTCATCACACTGTTGACCACAGCTAGCTGCTTCAGTCCTCCACGTCGGAGCTGTCTGCTGGGTCAGTGTTGTGGGTCAGCATGTAGTTGTCCATGTCGATGGAGGGGCAGTTGTGGATGGAGTAACGCAGACGCTCAGCGAGGATGGCCTGGCTCGTGTACGGGGGCAGGCGAAACAGGAAGAAGCAGGTCTGAGCAGTAGGGAGGCCGTTGACAGGCTGAAATAAATGATAAAGCAAAAAAAAAAAAAATAGGTTATTGTTTGTGTTTGCTCTTGTGAACAGGCGTGTTAATTTGTTAGCAATGACCTCACCCTTTCAACCTTGATGATTTGGAACTTCTGCGTGATATCAGCTGGGTTGGAAGGCAACCTGGACCGGCCAGAGACAAAACGTAGGAAAAGCACTCGCTCCTCATTGGTGAACTCCTCTAAGCTCTGCCAAAACCAGCCAATGAGCTGGTGGTTCTCAGTGATGTCTCGGTAACGCACCAGCTTCTTCAGCATCTCAACAGAGACCTCTGGCAGGCCACAGACCAGCTGCTCCAGCTGCTGTGCTGTCAGCAGGGAGAGGAGGGGCACAGGGATGATGGCAGACATGCCCTCTCTGACTGCTGCCACCTGGACACAACAGAACAACGGCAGCTTTGATACTTCTGAGGACGAGATAAAGGGAACAACAGTACAACAAACAGGCTGTCTAGTGAGCACTAATGGAAACTGGTGGGTGTTTAAAAGGGAGTTTCAGACACAGTAGAGAGAAAACCACAGCAAAGTTTTCATCGAAGGCTTCTACTAGGGTAGCAACTAAGACTATTTCCATCTGATGATTTCTCAATTAATCTTTGTGTCAGAAAGATATGTCAGAATGTCAGAAAATAGTGAAACATGCCCGTCATATTTTCCCCGAGCCCAATTTACTATCATAGAGAACAAAGATATTCCCATTTCTTATTAGTTGTAGCCTCTTAATGTTAGAGAGGCTGGAACCAGTGAAATTTGGCTTTAAAAATTACTTACAATTCATTGATTTATCAATTCTTGCAGATTGATTTTTCTTTTGATTGACTAATGGATTAATCGACTAATTGTTTCAGCTCTAATTTCTACATCCATACTAACATAAAGGTGGTGACTACAACTTTGTGGTGAGAGAATGTCCCAGTTACTCTGGATACACAGGCCTCCCTGTCAGCGTCTTTCATTAGGAACTGTTTTCAAAGGATAAACACTGACATAAGAGTGAAAGCTGCCCACAACAAAGGTAATTTTCAAACCCTACTCCCTTTTACTGCTACTCTGAATCTCTTTTAGGGCATTATTTGAGTAAATGAGTGTTCTTTCTGATAACTTTTTTGACTGTGTTCAGTTTGCTGAGGGAGAATGATGTTCCCTCCTCCACATTCTGTCACAGCTTGTGTAATGACGACAGTATGAGCTACTGAGGACTGCAAGATAGGGGCAGAGGGAGTGCTAATGACACGTGAAATAGACTCATTACTTTGATGTATCCTAAAGAAATCAGCATTCCCCGATGTCCAAATATGTAGCAGTTTGCATGGTTAAAACTTCACAGGTCTGCTAAATACACTGAAATCAATCTCCAACCCTTCAAACCTGTGAATCCATTTCATGCAGCCTGTAGTCCAGTGCTCTCTCCACATATTCAGTCCGATTGGCAAAGGTCAGGGAGATGCTCTGACCTCCAGGAACCACAGGTACCAGCCTCCCATCTGCACTGTGGGCCATAAAGGAATCCAGCGGGATCATCTTTAGAGAGATATATAGCAAGGTTAGTAAAGACAACATCTTTCAGCTTAGAAAATTGACGATCTACTGTCAATAATGGACTCTGCATTTCGCACCACATGGAAATTATCCTCTGTGATTCCACTGTTTTCCAGGTGAAGGATGCCTTGCAGCGTGCGGTAAGTGAGCAGGTCAACCTCTTCCAGGTCAGGCCCTCCCAATGGCATTGAGCAGAGCTGTTTCCACACCCAAGGAGCCAGATGCAAGTCCAGAGGTTTCTTGGTGCGGATAGCCACAGCCATGAGGATACCCAGGAAGCGAAACTGGACCATGTGATCCTCTGAGAGAGCTGCTGGGTTCAACAGGAACCTGTGAGGGTAAGCAGCCAATGCCACAAATGTTTGTGAAATGTTCTGTTCTGTTATACTTTAAGGATACTGTTTTGGTTGGTGACTATCAAAAGATAGACTACAACATGTGCACCTGTCAGTGTTGCTGCCCACATCTGCAAAGCTGTTGGGAGTATGAATCAGAAGATCCACCACACCAGACTGCAGCTCCTGGTGCAAACATATTATAATTAGTCTTTTGCAAAAAGCAGAGAATATTCCAGGCAGCATTATGAGCTATCTCAGTTGCTCTTAGACCTTCTCCATCCTACCTGGCACATCTCAGTGATGGTGTCATCAAACACGCCTCCGGCATCGTCGGCTCCCTCTCCGACGAGCTTGACCTTCCAGGCTCGGGATGGGAGCCGCAGCTCCAGAGGATTCAGGCTTACTACTTGCTTGGCGATCTGCACATAGATGGGCTTGCTCGAACGCCCTCTGCAGGAGTGTAAGATTGAGTATATCAATCAAAGTTTGGATGAAGACATACTAACAGCTATAAAACAAGCAGAAAATTGCATTCTATAGAAAGTATCAAGAAAAAATTCAACCAAAACAACCAAGATGCCAGATGCCAGTCTGCAAATAGGTCCTGCTGGCCAGTTAGAAACACAGCTAGTTATTTTGGTCACCTCCTGTTTTTCCAAGATATAAAGATTTTGCCAATGGACTGAATATCATGGTCATCCTTACCTTGTGGAAATACGTTTCACTGTGATCTGTGGCCCATATGTTTTGCCCTGGGTCATTGTTCTGCCAATGGAGCGCACTAGCGGTAGAGTGTTGACCTTGGGTGATAGAAGGCCTCTGAGCTCACCCCGGATGATGGCTGTCGTCCCTGAACTATAGCGTGAAGTGGAAACCTGGATAGATGGAAGGACAGGGGACAAAACAGGAGCATCAGGAATTCTGTCATTTTTTCCCCAAACATTTAACATTTTAGAAAATAGGATTACTGGATTCTTGGCGTCCAGGTTGAGCAGCCTCCAGGACTTGTACATGAGATCAGAAAAGTTGTAGAGTACTCTGAGGCGCATGCTGAGGACATCAGGGCTGCAGTCTTTCAGAGTGTTGTACTGGGGAGGGACTGACTGGGGAAGGCCTAGCTGGAAATTTCCAAGGCCACCTGGAGATAAAGTTAAGAAATGGGAGTCCCAAGCGTATTCTCTTTCATGGATCATAGCTGCAGACAGTGTTTGCATGTGTACATGTACTGTAACAGTGTGTGTGTACCTGAGTTTTTCATGGAGGTAGAGGGCGTGGTCCATGCTGAACTGTGGCAGCGGCCAGCAGAGATCTGCTTGATGTTCTTCCCCTGGAGGGCTGTTATGAGCGTGGGCTCCTTCACTGGGTTGGAGTGTCCAAGGCCAAGCTGCAACACACACATAAAAGGACAAAAATGCAGTCTTCAGATTGGCAAAGTGTAGAATTTTATAATAGACGGTGTTGGTTACCTGTCCCTCACTGTTGCAGCCCCAGGCATAGACGTCTCCAGTGGCAGACAAGGCTAGCACATGTTCACAGCCCACAGCAATGTCTTCTATGAACATCCCCTCCAGAGATGGCACCACCTGGGGGCAGGATTTATTCTTCAGCATGGAGTCCGGCAGGCCGATTAGGCGTTCTGAAGGATGAGCAGAAAGAAGCCAAGTAACAAACTGGGATATGCAAGTATGCTCAAAAAATTAAACCAACATATTGGATATTTTTTCTCCTTGCAGAAAGTAAGTTGGTGAATTCATTTTTTAAAAAACATTCCCTGAGAGTTCAGAAATGTTGCCTGTCACGACACGTAATAGTCATCGTCCATAAGACCCAGGAAACAAATTTAATTACTTAAATACCCAATGTGTTGGATTTGAGTTGTGGCATAAAAAAGACACTGTGTGAGACAGCAATGGGCGCCAATACAATTAATACAAACTATGTTACACTTTTAAGATGTATATACAGATTAGATTAATTACCTATGTGTTCAGGGTCAATTTAAGAATTTACAATAAAAACATTTACACTTACAAGTTATGTTTTTTCAGCATAGTTTTTCAACATAAAACAGAGACACTGAAGCTGTTTAAAAAAGTAAATGATGTCACAATACAACAACAATACTTTAACTAATAATACAGACATTTTCACAGTTAAATGTACCTTGTCCAAATGTGTAAACATGTCCATCACAGGCCAATGCCACAGAGAACTGAGTTCCACAACTGATCTTCTTAATTCCCTTGTTGCAAAGCTGATCCACTTTCTGAAAGCAGAAAAAATAATAGTTCATTTATACTATATGATAGCACTCAATTTAAATCAACATGTAAAATAAATACAAACAAGGTAATGATAAGGGAACACATACATAAATAACCTGTGTTTTTTGTCTTTTGATGATTCCTAGATTTGAGCCTTAGCCACCTTTTAACTTACCTGGGGGTAGTATTTTGATGTAGAGGAACCTGTCCCCAATTTGCCATAATCCCCCTCTCCAAATGCCCACACAACCATGCCATCAAGGGATAGCACTAGTGTGTGGTTGAGACCACAGGACACCTGCGAAAGGTAACCACGTTAGCTTTGTTTAGTTATATTTTAATAATTTTTCTTATTTCACAGTGGAGACTGTAGAAACATCGGAATTCAGTAATGAAAGCACACACAGTCCATTTCCTACCTGTCCCACATGATATCCCTCTAGGGCAGCCACCCTCTCAGGCAGCATCTTGTTGGATGTTGACCTTTGACCCAGACGACCAGATTCACCACTGCCGAAGGTGAACAGCTTCCCATCTGCCGTTACCACAGCCGAGTGCCGGAAACCACATGCAAGCTGGGAGGATAAAGAAAAGCTGTGTGTAAGTTTCAGAAAACAGAGTTGAATTGATCTGTCGATGTCTACAAATTTATTTTTAGCTCATTTGGCCTTTAACATGTTGCATGTTGAAACAGCAGACTCTTCTCTTCACGCTCAATACAGAAGCCACGTTTATAAGACACACTGTTGATAACTGGATCAAATTGAAGCTAAACCTTTATGAACTGAACACAATGACAAAAAGTTAGACTAAAATACATTCATAACTGAACATTGAACATATTGAAAAACCAAATCAAGAAAAAAAGCGAGACAGATGCCAATGTCAATCAAGCAGCCTTCCTATAGAAATATTTTAAAGGAATGAAGGTTCATGTGTGAAGCAGTATAACTATACTATACTATACTATACTATATAACTACTATAACTTTCATAATGCTTCCAACAATACAGCATGAAAGCACAAAGCTATCCCACGGGAGTTCAAGGTAGATTTATCTCTACCTGAATGACATCTTCTCCCTGTAAGGCCTCTATCTGTTTGGGTCTTCTCTGCCTTTCACTGTTGCCATGGCCCAGTTTTCCGAAATCTCCATCTCCCCAACTGAACACCTCCCCGGTCTCAGTCAGGGCCAAGGAGTGTCCGTCGGAGCCACAGGACGTCACCAGCTGAGTCACCACATACCCTGCACATTAATCAAACTGTCAGTGAAGCTCAATTTCTAAAAATAAGAACGAGGAGAAAAATAAACAACAATTAGACCTAAGTAGAATATTAAAATGTAATACTGCAACGAAAATTGTTATTTTGGTTCCTTTCTGTTATGGAAAAACATTGTTTGAGGCAAGAACATCCAAAAACAACAACAAACAGCTCAGACTTAGTCCCTGGATGAATATTGTACCTTGAAAAGCAGAGATAATAGTGGGGACATAGAGGTCATCAGAATTCCCCTGACCCAGTCTGCCATATTGTCCTTCTCCTACAGCTAGTACCGTCCCATTGGACTGGACCAGGAAGGTACAGTTCTGTCCACACACAACCTGAATGACAATGAAAAAAAGGGAAAGAAAAATGAGAACACAGTAGCCGTCAAGGACAGAGTCTGTGTCCTCAGTGAAAAAGTTACTACCTGTT
>NC_060162.1:10702455-10711355 GCF_021292245.1 Micropterus dolomieu | reverse complement strand
TTTAACATGTTGCATGTTGAAACAGCAGACTCTTCTCTTCACGCTCAATACAGAAGCCACGTTTATAAGACACACTGTTGATAACTGGATCAAATTGAAGCTAAACCTTTATGAACTGAACACAATGACAAAAAGTTAGACTAAAATACATTCATAACTGAACATTGAACATATTGAAAAACCAAATCAAGAAAAAAAGCGAGACAGATGCCAATGTCAATCAAGCAGCCTTCCTATAGAAATATTTTAAAGGAATGAAGGTTCATGTGTGAAGCAGTATAACTATACTATACTATACTATACTATATAACTACTATAACTTTCATAATGCTTCCAACAATACAGCATGAAAGCACAAAGCTATCCCACGGGAGTTCAAGGTAGATTTATCTCTACCTGAATGACATCTTCTCCCTGTAAGGCCTCTATCTGTTTGGGTCTTCTCTGCCTTTCACTGTTGCCATGGCCCAGTTTTCCGAAATCTCCATCTCCCCAACTGAACACCTCCCCGGTCTCAGTCAGGGCCAAGGAGTGTCCGTCGGAGCCACAGGACGTCACCAGCTGAGTCACCACATACCCTGCACATTAATCAAACTGTCAGTGAAGCTCAATTTCTAAAAATAAGAACGAGGAGAAAAATAAACAACAATTAGACCTAAGTAGAATATTAAAATGTAATACTGCAACGAAAATTGTTATTTTGGTTCCTTTCTGTTATGGAAAAACATTGTTTGAGGCAAGAACATCCAAAAACAACAACAAACAGCTCAGACTTAGTCCCTGGATGAATATTGTACCTTGAAAAGCAGAGATAATAGTGGGGACATAGAGGTCATCAGAATTCCCCTGACCCAGTCTGCCATATTGTCCTTCTCCTACAGCTAGTACCGTCCCATTGGACTGGACCAGGAAGGTACAGTTCTGTCCACACACAACCTGAATGACAATGAAAAAAAGGGAAAGAAAAATGAGAACACAGTAGCCGTCAAGGACAGAGTCTGTGTCCTCAGTGAAAAAGTTACTACCTGTTGTGTCTGTAACAGAGAGGGTGCAAGAGTAGGCATCATGAGGTTGGTTCCCATTCCTGCTAACTGTCCGTAACGTCCGTTCCCCCACAAGTACACCTCACTCTTTCCCCCTTGTTGCCAGTCCTAAGAAACACAGTAGGTGAAATACAAATTACAATCAGTCAACACTCTCCAGCTAAAAGAAAATATAAAAAAATCTCATTGTGTAAACAGGAGGATGCAGAATGTATCTTTATTTATTTATTAGCTTAGAAATTGTTTTTAAAAAGGTGTGCTGATTCAAGATGGCTAAACTGTTACCTCTGGTCTGGTGGTGGCCCACGACATCAGCTGTTCATCCATCCTGAAGCTCCACTTACTGTTGTCCTAGAAGACAGAGAAGTGTCTCAATATATGCCTACATTAAGGAAACATATTTATGTATATTTCAGTCAATTCAAATTCCTGAAACATATCCAACCATTTCTTACACAAACAATAGCACAAAGAGAATTGTCACCACTCACCAGTGCCTTGGTGATTTCAGCGTCTTCCACCTCCTGAAACTCTGAAACAATGAAGGATTCTGGGAAGGCAGTACCGCTGGCAATGGCCTCAGCACTGCGGACAGTAGTGGCGTAAGTGGCGAGCCAGCTCCACTCTGACGGGCAGGAGTGGGCATCATCACTGTTGTGATGCGGGGGGCGTGGGTAACAGCACAGGTGTCTTTCTAGGGACAAACCAACAGTCAAAGAGGCCAGGCTCTGCAGGAAGGCACTGTGGACTAGCTGGTCACCGGCTGCCACATGGCTCTGCATTAAGAGAAGAAATTCAAAGATCACATCTCAGCTGAGGCTCACAAAACAAAACAAAAGTAACTTTAAAACATAGTCTCAGTAATGACCCGCTCATAGCTGTATTGCTCCTGCAACAGCAAGGGCAGCCTCTCCAAGAAGACAGCCAAACAAGGGGCCCGATTTAGACCCATGATGTTCTGGTTCCTGAGGACCATACGACAGGAAGCTAGCACATGATTTTGACTGATCCAGTCAGGGGTGCAGCATATCAGCAAAACATCCTGGGAAGGAAACAGTGACAGAACAGAAGTGTAAAGTGACAACAAGAAAATGTTGCATTTTCAAAAATGACTGCACTTTTTTTCTATAGTAAAAAACTGAACTGAGATGTTAGTATAGAATAGTATTAGGAAAAGCACTGTGATATTCTGGCTAAATGAGTAGTTCAATTTGGGAAATATGCTGATTTCCTTAGCTTAGCATAGAAACTGAAAACTGAGGAGAACAGCTAGCCTGGCTCGTTCCAAAGCTAAAATCCCTCTTCTAGCACCTCTAAAGCTCACTAATTAGCACATTACATATTCTTTGTTTAGTCCATACAAAACCTGATGTGTAAAAATGTTAAGTTAACTGCTTCTCCCTGCTCCCAGTATTTGTGCTGGCAGGTTCATACTGAATGTACAGAAATGAGAATTGTATTTGTCTATTTTTCTAACTCTCAGCATGTAAACAAACAAATGTATTTCCTTGTGTGTAAAGCTATTCCTTTAATGTTGGATAGAAATTGAAGTTATTAATAATCCAAATTACCTTTGACCTCCCAAAGCAGGCAGCTACACCCAAGTTTGGTATCCAGGTAGTACTGACGACTGAACCTAAACCTGTAACTGTCTGTGAGACTGAACCATCCTGCAAGATGCACAGAGAAGCAGAGGATTAAAACTCTGAAATTAGACTTCTGCCAGATTTACGTTAGAATAATTTTTAAAGTACAATAACAGTAAATGTTGTTTTCTGACCTGTAAGGACCAGATGTTAAGCAGTCCCCCTATCCCTCCAGAGACCAGAGCCAGTCCACTGGAGCAAAACGAAAGGGACTTCACTGCTGTAATGTGGCCATGAAGTACAAACACACACTTTGCACTCTCCTGCTGTGAAAAGAAACAGAACTGGATGATTACATGAGCTAAAATCAGAGGCGACTGTTGCAAACAAGTCAAATCAGTCCATTATCACAAATCACAAATTAGCCGCAGGGGGCTTTACAGCATACAGATCAAACCAAATGAATAACTGGCACATAAAATCCTGATAAGATGTTATTATACCAAAATGTCAAGATTTTTCTTGAATCAGGGCTACAAATGAGCAAAGGAGTTCCAATAGCAGATCTAAACTGACCTTGACATCACTGCTTTTATCCTGCTGCGTGGGACTGTTCAATATGTTGGGCAAAGATACAACAGCACCACCTTGGGGCAGTGTCCAGACATGCACAGAGCCATTCTGACAACCACTAGAGAAACATGGAGAAATAAATCAGAATCTATGACATATGAATAAAGGAATTTGAAATAATGTTGGTAGATCAGATTACAGCAATCCTCCTTCACTTTCTTTGTACAGTCACATTGTTATTGTTTTTGCAGTTAGGTTAAGGGTAATGTTAAGAAAATATTCAACAGAGAAAGAAAGGAAAATTAGTTATGTAAACGCACACAGCCATCATGAGCCTGGGATCTGGTGCTCTGCCAGGAAGTGGGCACCATTCTGCAATGTTAACAGTGCTGGTGTGAATGAGGGAGTGGAGGGTCACCCAGGTGCCACCAAAGCGTCCCAGTATCTTCACTACCTCTGACCTCCCCAAACAGAGCAGCAAGTGTCCTGTGGGGTCCCATTTTAAAGAACTCACGCTGTCCTGTAGAGTGGAGTAATAAGAGGGAAAGCATTTTTTGTAAATTCTGTCACAATGTGAAGAGGACAAAGTCACATGTTGATTGAATTGGGTGGAAAGTACATACAATTGCTTTTTTTTTTAATGCTCTGCAGCATACAACGAGTGTGGAGTGCCTTTTGCAAACAAACCTGGAAGACAGACAGCACTACCGGCTGCTCATTCTCATAGGTCTCAGTTGTGGCCAAAAGGATCTTTCCATTGGGATAGCCCACTGCAAAAGGCTTGTCCTCAGTGTGCCAGGCGACACACTGGGGAGCTAGGACAAATCAGAGGAGATCAGTCTCGTAAAACGAATAATTCGACATTTTGAAAAATAGACTTTTACATGCTTTCTTGCCCAGAATTAGATAAGAAGATCGATACTATGTCTGTTCACTAAATATGAAGCTACAGCAAGCGGCCAGTTTATAATAGCATACTGAAAAGAGATGGACTGAAAGCAGAAGGCATCAGCTAGCCAGGCATTGTCCAAACCTAAAAGGAACTCCAGGAAGTCACTGCGTTCGGCCAAGAAATATTTCTAGCATGTAAAACTGCAGCTTGTTTTCATGTTTTAACATTTCTGTTTATGTACTGATCAAACATACAAGATAAAACGTGTTAATAAGGCATCTTTCAAGATGCTGGTAGGGCTAGCTGTTCCAGACTGTATGCTAAGCTAATCACCTGTTGGTTGTAGCTTTATATTTACCACACGAGTGGTATGGATCTTCTCACCTAAATCTCTGCAAGAAAGTGAATAAGTGTATTTCCCAATATATAAATTCCTTTAGGTCTAAAGAAGTGTACCAAACTTCAAAAATTTTATGAACCCAGAAATGTCCATTCCCAATGTCCATCTTTTTTAGTTTTAGTAGATAATGGACAAATTAGTTGACAGTGAAAACATTAAATATAATAAAAGGTATAATTGAAAATATTAAATTGTATATCTTTTTTCTATGTCACCATCTTAATGCAAAAGCCCATAATAGATTTGAATTTGTAGTGAGCAGTTATAGCTGGTAGTATGTGTCATGAAAAATATTTTTATTCTGTTAGGTTACGTGGTTTTAAACAGTAACTGTGTGTGGGTGGCAGTCTCCTCACCCTCTTTCCTGTGGCAGTGGGTGAGTTCGGTGCTCTTTACATGCAGGTCCATCTCCTGAATTGTGACCTGGAGCCAGCAAAGGGAGCCATCCAGTCGTCCCACCAACAGGTTCTCAGCATGTCGGTTCTTACAGGCCGCTGGCTGGTCAAGAACCCACAAGCTCAAGGCCTGAGCCCAGCAGAGGGCTGTGACCCGAGACAACTGAGCCTCCACGTGACAATGAGATCCTGTAAAGATACAGAAAAATTCTATTTGTACGTGTGATGTTGGAAACGTGAAGCCTCTAGTGCACATATAGTGAAAAAGGACACATCTTGTGTCTTGTAGTTTTTGAAATGAAATATGTTTGCATATTCATAGGGACGGGATTTGAATGAGGAAGGAGATGTAAATGTAATCATTTTTAAAATCACTTTTTGTGATAAAAACGTATCAGACAAAAAATATTATTCAAAGTATAGTATTTATGTGTAGGAAAACATGTCTTTAAGGCCGAACTTCGCTTTGTGATGTACCACTTTCCACTGCTGCTAGGCCAAAGCTCACTTTGGACAAGGTGATGATAACTGAAGCTCCGTTAAACAGAAATAATCAACAAAACTAATTTTAGTTTTCATAGTAGTGATGAAATTAAAAATACACTATACACTAGTAAGAGAGACAAAAAAACCCAGATTCACCTCTGATGTTCATGATGTTGATGTGTTTGTTCTCAGGGGCAGCCAAAAAGTTTCCCCCTGTACTCCAGTATACAGGAGACATGTGATGACATCTACCGGCCCTCTCACTGCTTGATCTGTCTGTCTTACTGAAGAGAGTCAGAAGATGGAAAAGATTACAACTACAAGTAACTTCAGTTCTGTGACAGCATACCAACCCCTCTGTAAGATATTCAGAAATGTCTACAAAAACCCAGAAACTCGTCATTAACTTGCATTGCAATAATTAAAGCAAAATGTTATTTGTGTTACTAGCCCAACAACCTTGCATTATACACAATAGCCAGTAGTCATATCATCTACAAAGATCTCAACTTACATTATAAGTTGTAAAAAGTTGTTACAAGCTACAGCACAGCAGGCCTGATGCCAAACAATTAACTACAGCAGCAGCAAGTTCAGGCACCTAACACATAAATGTCGGTCCATGTTATCTGAAATAACTTAAATTCACTGGTATAAATATGAATACATATTCTCTGAAAATTAGCATGACACCATAGCAGACATCACCTGGTAATGCAGGAGAAGGTGGTCTGTAACTCCACAGTGCTCTGGTTGATGCTCCATAGTTGCACCACCTTATCCTGAGAGCATGTAGCTAGCAAACTCTGCTCACTGTTCCAGGAACAGCTGGTCACCTGAACACAACAGAGATAATGTATGAAATTGCCAGGGGCCAAGTTATACCCAGGTCCACAGAGACTTTCATATACCACTAAAATAATCGCTTGGCGGATGTTTTACAGGCATTATTTCTCATTTCTGACTGCATAAGTCCTGTGCACAGTAATTCTTCATTTTCTCAAGCTTAAGTATAATGTTTTGGAGTTGAAATGAACAGACACATTGTTTATAGGGATAATGGATGGCCCTGGCTTTATTAGTCTCTAAGAAGATTTTTGTCTAAAAAACAAACCAATAAAACATCTCATCCTGTTGTGAAAACAAAGGAAAAGCAGGTAAACATTGTGAGTGTGACTCACCTTGTTGTAATGCCCTTCCAGCCTCTTGAGAGGACATTTGCGCAAGTCGCCAGCCAGGTCACTGTATGTTTGGGGCCGATTAGGACTGTCCCTTCCTGTGGCAGCCAAAGCCAGGACCAGCTGCTGCGCTGCCCACTGGCGGTGTTTACAGGTCAGCCTGGCAGACAGGACACATGCTGCCAAAGCATTAGCCAGCTCCAGGGGGCCTACTCTGGCACTCAGGGGTAAAGGGGAAGGAGGCAAGGACGAGGAAGACACCCCTTGGTTTCCTGTATCTAGGTCAAACACACACATGTGCAGAGGAGAGCTACTATGATTAACAAAATCAAAATAGATTTCAAAACTCTGTAATAAATAATTACACATTACAACTACTTAATTAAACTACTGTCTCTCACCGTCGTGTTCAGTCCTATCTAGGCTGTAACAGTGAACACCCTTTTCAGTGAGCAGGGACACCAGACTTTGTGTGACTAGGAATGTAGGGGGCATCTGCTCATTGTAGTCCTTGTGTTCCTGGGCTCCGCTGCCTGCAGCTGTTAGGCTGGAGTTGAGGTAACCTCTCTGCTGCGGGTCACTGATGACCCCTGTAGCTGCTGCCATTAGGTCCTACAGGTAGAAATATTAAGACACTATTACATTTTTAGAATTTCTATCTGTTTGCTAGCAGTTACATCAATAATCCTTTAAAAAAAAAAAAAAAAAAAAAGGATATCAGGTTTGAATGGGTCGTCATTTAAAATTAGTAGGGCTGGACAATAAACCAAATCTATTAATTACTAAAATTGTGAATCCTTTACTAAGTCCAGTCCACAATCTTAAATTGATCACATACAAATTCGTAAAAGCAAGCCAGCCCAAAAAAGGAAGTGTAATTTACAGATGAAAAAAATACATCTATTGTCATCATTAAGAAATGTGACACTTTTTTTTTTTATATAGAACTGATATAGTTACTGTGGTTACACAGCCCTAGTACTGTTATTAGCTATACAGTATTTTATAATTAGTGGATAGACTAACGAAAACTGACCTGAGTGCATATCTCCACTAGCTGTCTGTAAGCACTAGAGCTGTGGGACACCACACTGCCGATGGCTGTAGAAAGGAAGCTGAGGCAGGTGGAGTTGTTGCGCTCTGTCGCCAGCCCCTTCACACCTGGCTGTCTGTCCACACAGGTGTGAGCCCTGCCCCCTGCTGCTAGAGTCATTAAACGAACCAGGATACGGATATCGGCCAGACCCAAGGACTCTAATCCGTTAGACTGGCTGCACACTGATGCACTGAGAGAGGGACATGAAAGAAGACTCTTCAAGCACCATAAATTGGTGAGAGAAAAATATGTCAACAAGACTATATTCTGGACAAACATACCTGGAGACAGTCTGAGACAGTGCTCTCATTACCATGTTGTAAGCTAGCAGAATCTGGGCTGTGGAGGTGACTCTTCTTAAAGCTTTTAGTCTATCATGAGAGTCCCTCAGTGATACTGCCTGCTGTCCAAGGCTCAAAGAAGTTTTCATCTCAACAAGGGCATTCCCTGGAGAGGAAAACACATATCAAAATAATAATAATAATAATAATAATAATAATAGAGACAAATCCCTGATCTTGCTAAACTCACATTTTTAATGGCAGATATTGTCAAGAGTCACTGTTTTCATTTATTCATTTGTGATCTTATCCATTTGGTGTGGGCATGCAAAAACGTCAACTGGGGACATCTGGGAGTATTGTATGTGTGCGTCAGATGGCCAGTTAGAATAAATGAGTGATGAGTAACTATGCTGCAGTACTTTTGGCTGTGGTTGGATTCTCCTGCTGCCAACAAGCACAGACGGAATGTAGGTGTGTGTTACAAGTGGGCTAAATCTTTCATCAGAGATAAAGTTACAGAAACATGCATTGCAACATGAACAAGAGGACAGAGAGTTACTGAGCGATGTCGACTTAATATGGCCGGCAATTTAATATTTAGATGCGTGCAGATAACAGAATTTTAATTGTGGTCATGGGTGGTTGGTTGTGGTGTCACACTGTCCTAGACTCGGGGTAGATCTGCATAAAAGGTGACTCGAAAATCTGGTACGTTTTGTCTTAAAAACTTAAAAAATCCTTCAGTAACTGTCTTAAAGGGTAGCATGTGGAGACAACGCGACTGGTGCAAAGGTTTGTTGTGTTTTTTACATCAAGAACATTATGTTACAGAAAAGACTTTTCCGCCACATTAAACTCTATATATCATAAATATGACACATGTTAAAAGGATATCATTTTCATTTGTGTTGACTTCTAGGATTCAGTTTTAACTACAAACATTTTCCTGAACAAAATATGTTACTAG
>NC_060162.1:10687125-10702355 GCF_021292245.1 Micropterus dolomieu | reverse complement strand
GGCATGCAAAAACGTCAACTGGGGACATCTGGGAGTATTGTATGTGTGCGTCAGATGGCCAGTTAGAATAAATGAGTGATGAGTAACTATGCTGCAGTACTTTTGGCTGTGGTTGGATTCTCCTGCTGCCAACAAGCACAGACGGAATGTAGGTGTGTGTTACAAGTGGGCTAAATCTTTCATCAGAGATAAAGTTACAGAAACATGCATTGCAACATGAACAAGAGGACAGAGAGTTACTGAGCGATGTCGACTTAATATGGCCGGCAATTTAATATTTAGATGCGTGCAGATAACAGAATTTTAATTGTGGTCATGGGTGGTTGGTTGTGGTGTCACACTGTCCTAGACTCGGGGTAGATCTGCATAAAAGGTGACTCGAAAATCTGGTACGTTTTGTCTTAAAAACTTAAAAAATCCTTCAGTAACTGTCTTAAAGGGTAGCATGTGGAGACAACGCGACTGGTGCAAAGGTTTGTTGTGTTTTTTACATCAAGAACATTATGTTACAGAAAAGACTTTTCCGCCACATTAAACTCTATATATCATAAATATGACACATGTTAAAAGGATATCATTTTCATTTGTGTTGACTTCTAGGATTCAGTTTTAACTACAAACATTTTCCTGAACAAAATATGTTACTAGCTTTAAAAAAAACAAACAATACCTTTGGGAGCTACTACTCTTGTAGGATCAGCTGAGCTGTAAACCAGGGCTCCAAGGGGATCTGGCTCAGCGAAGGCAATGGGGTCTGGCACCAGCTTCTTTTCTGTCAGCCCCAGTGGTCTCAGCAAAAGCCCAAAGTCCTCTAGTCCTGTCAGCTTGTCTGTGTCACACTCTTCTTGGTGGTTTATTTCCCAATCATCTGAGCAATTAGAAGCAGACTTCATAATTTAAAATGTATTTTAAAATGATTTTAAAGATTAAATCATTCTGTTTTAATTTAGAATTAAAGTTCCCTACCATCAGACGTGCTGTCCAATTGTCCAATCAAGTCAGATGTCAGACCTTTAATCCTGAAGCAATAGGAGGACAGAAACAATAAATAGCAGGCTATATAACCAACAAAAGTATAAAAGTATGAGAACAAGAAAGTCTACAGGGACCATTATTGGTTGCCATATATAGTGTGTTGCATGCATTTTCCTGTGTTTTCTGCTATACCTTTCATATTTGGAACTCGGGTCGCCAAGGTTTGCCGCCAGATACTTTTCCCTGCAGGAGCTGCAGAGGAGGTAGAAGGGAAAATTGGAGCCACACTCCCCTTTAAACCAGACATCCACATAGGCCCCGGTGCTGTCATAACCCTTACGTGCGGCACTCTGACCGCAACCTGGGTGACGGCGCTTTATGTGATTGTTAAATTGCAGGGTAAGGGTGTTGCACAGCTCACACTTCACCATCTGACTGTGTTCCTCTCCGGCCTAAAAAAGGGGTAATGAGATGGATGATGAGCTTTCTAGTAAGAACGACAATGAAAGAATAGACCAGGATTACATTTGTGTTCTTGTTTCTTCTTAATCCATGTCATGCAGCCTTTGCGATGACAGCGTGTATGTATGCTTCACCTCCACTATCTGGAGTGTGTCTCTCTCCAAGCTGAAGAACGAGGGGGTGAGCAGGTCCTCATAAGTTTCTTCATGGTATGGGTCATCCATGTAGCCCAACTCTGACTCCTCCTCAACAGAGTAGGGATGAAACTCCACCTGCTCTGGCCAATCACTGACCGACGTGTGCTGTTGGTACAGCTGCGGGAGGAGGTTGGGTGACGGCAAGTCTGAAAAGATGATGTTCGCTTCAAATGAAAATGTACAGTAAATGTGTGAATATTTGTTTTTAAATCAGCAACAAAATGATTTCATGAGTTATTATGAGTCACAGCACAGGTTGATCACAATATTTAATCAGGTAATGGAAGCCTAAAACCAGCATGTAGACACATTTTATTTCTGTTTCAATTCTGTGACTCTGACCTGCCCTTCGGAAGGAGGTCCTCTGACTTGGGCCTGAGCGTCGCCGCCGTGCTGGAGGAGGTCTGTTCCTAGTGAGGTGGACATCCAAGAAGCTCTCCCTCTCTATCCAGTCAAGGCCTGGCAACAGACTATAAACATACAGTCCATCACTCTAGTGGTTGTATTTATAACAGTGAAAATGCCAGTACCAATTGATGTCAAATGTCAATATGCTCCTCAAATCCCTGACCTTTCATTATGTTGACTGGTGGGGCGCTCAGGACATTGTACCGTTTCTGGCCCATCTGGCGACGGGGTGTCAGGAGCACCCTCCGGTCTAGATGAGTCAGCTGCCTGCTGCTCCTCAGTCAGGGGGTGCTCTAGCATCCAGCTGGCCAACACCTCAATGGTTTGAGAGTCCAGGTCACCTGCTACATCTGGGAGGAACAGAGAAGTTGAACTGTCAGAGTTCAAAAATGGAGATGGATCATAGAGTGTTGCATTGCTATTTAATGTCAGACATTAACCACCACACGATCATGCTTCTGTGTGCTGCCTAATGTTAGGCTGGCACATCTGGTCTGAGGAGTGTGTGTGACGAGGGTAATTGTGTGAAATTTGTGATATAGTAATTGACGGCCCAAAAAGGCCTAAAATTTGAATAATCCGGGAGTTAATGTGATTAAAAAAGGTTGTGCTGAATACATTACACTGTAAATTAGGGCTATTTGTAAATGTGTGTCTATATATGTTTCGCTGTTTACTTGTCAATTACACATATATAATCTGTGCCATGTGTGGGCAAAAAATCTGAATTTGTTACCATACTTTTACCATGTGGTGAAACCACATTCTTAGAAGCCAATATATTCTGTGTGCAAAACTATCCAACAAAACAAATTTGACATTGCTTCAGGAGGTACAGATTGTTTTGAGACAGAAAAAGAGCTAAAACAACATGCACTCGTTGAACACCCTACTAATAATAATGCATATCAAATGTATGATAATGCTTTAAGGCTCAGTTGATTTCCACCATAAGTAACAGATAGAGGACACTTAAAACAGTATTAATTTAAGGATTAACACAATGCTAAGACATGCAATGCATTTTTTCCATTCAAAAACTATAGTTTTCTATATTCCAAATACTACAAAAGGGCTGCAGCACACGGTGAAAGACAGATGTTTAAAAGAGAAAGCACATGAAGCAAAAAAGTCAGACACACTCCACAAAGCAGTACCTGCTGCCTCCATGGCCCAGTAGATATGTCTCATAGAGAATCCCATTTCTAGCAACCGACTGGTGACAAACATTTGTGTCCGTTCTGGTGGTTGAGGAGAAAAGGAAAGTACACAAAAAAACAGAAAACAAAAACATGCCCACAGGTCTGTTTTGAAATGTTCATACGTGTAGACTTTTGTGAAATTTATTATCAGATTGATAATTTCACATGTGGTTTTATTTTTTTCCCCTCAGTTTATGCTCCATTACAGACTACAAAAAACACCCCATCTAAAGTAAACCTATTCAATTTAGCTTTTATATCCACAATGAATTATTATACTTACCAATCAACTACTTTTATTTATTAAGCACTGACTTTAAGGCTAATGCACTTCCCAGAACTGTTCAAAAATAACACCAACATAACTGATGATGAAAAAAAATGGTGCCATTCAAGCATGTGAGTGCACAAACATGCATGCATTCGATAGTTTAGATTCATCTCTGTCCAGTAGCAGAGCAAAACACATGCTGTTTTGGGCAGTAGATCAGTTGTGACAAATAGCTGAACATGTAAAACCATGCAAGAGAGACAATTCCCACAGAGTGATCATAAATCTGTTTTACTCCTTTTACCATAACTTCATTTTAAATTACATTAGTAGCATGTTTGAATATGATGTCAGCATTGGGAAAAGTTTGTTAAAAACTGAACTGACCGGCAGGACTGGAACGATTAGCAAAGATATGTCGTTTATCACTTATTTTAAATAAGGACAAACATTTCAACTAGACTACTGTGCTGCTATGTACTGCCATCCAGCAGCTTTTCCCCCATTAAGGTCTCTGCTCTTGTTCTTACCCAGGCTGCTTCTGGCCTGTGTGCTGCAGGGACCTGGTTCCATGAAGCTAGTCTGCTGCTCTGTGAAGGCATCACAAGAAGCAGAGCTGGCCAGGCTGAAGCAAGGGTGCAGCACGGGGGGAGTGCTAACCAGGCCAGTAAGTGTAGGGAACCGAGTTAGGACCATGTGCCTAGAAGGAGTGAAGATACAGTATATACAGTAATAACACAGTGCGAGTGGTGCTACGCTGCCAGTTTTCAGTCCTGATCAAACATTTGAAATAGATCAATATCTAAAGGAATAAGGTGAGCTTTATTTAACCTGATTTTACACTTTGGAGATGCCTAAAAAAAACACACCAAGCATGTATCCTTTTATGTCAATTATTTTAATCACAACATTCTGCTCAAGCCTGGTATTTGCTGTTGTGGTATCAACACGCATCCAAAGGAGGTTTTACAATACGTGCTTTGTACTGTGAGAGTCTTTGCCAAAGAGCTTGTTACTGTTCTTGTCAAAACTCTCCTCCCTGGAGGGCTTTGATTTTTACTTTCGATTTGATTATATAGCACTGAAGCTGTTTGTTTGGCTATTGAAAGCAGGAATATCACTGACACTATGGTCAGCTGGCTGGGTTAGGAGAACAAGCAGGCAGAGCTGCAGCCTAGGTTAAAATGCAGGCAGAATCCTCACTCTCTTTTTTCACATCCTAAACTCACCCATTCCCTGGACTTCAGAAAAGCTGCTGCTGCCAAAAGATACAGTTCTGTAGTAATCCGTAACAACTTAAGAATTGACGATAACTCTAGTTATTGTGTTTGTGTCCATTCAGCGTTTAGTATGAATTACTCAACAAACAGTTAAATCAAATCATTTGTGGTTAACCCATTCTATACTTACTGGAGGAGGCTGATGGGAAAAAAAGGGTTGAAATTATCAAGGCCATCTGCCTGCAGGTTTGTCGGCAGGGAAGATGCCAAGTCAGTATTAGAGGATGAGGCAGAGGCTCTGTTTGATTGGCCAAAGATGGCAGTGCCGTCTGAACCTGCGCTATACAAGGACACAGAGCTGGAGGACTTGGAAATGGGTTGAGACAAGTGATGGCCAGATTCTGCAAGAACCAGTTAGAGAAGAAGGTCAGATCACACCCAATACAATAATTGTTTTTAAATCTGTTCGTTCAACACATCTAAGTCAGATACAAGGCTTCATAATCAAATTACAAGCACGAATTGGCTAAATTGACAGTTTATTGTTGCAACTTCTCCAATGTGAAGACTTGATGCTTTTACTTATCTTAACATAATTATAAACAAAAACATTTTTTTTTTTTTTTTTTACTGTTGTTCAGACAAAACAAGAGAGATGAAGTCTTCACTGTAGGCTCAGAGAAATTTGTTATAGAGAGAAAATAATCGACACCAATAGTTGCAGCCCTATAACCAAGTCCTATAAATGCAAAGGCCAGATAATTAAATATTCATGGTGTGTGTGGCTAAGCAGGGCCTCCATATAGTTATCTTATTTATTCCTTAATTGTTTCTGGACTTTATAAGGTCAAAACTCCTCATCTTTGTGACTTACGTCAGACAAAAGTCCCGGTTTCAAGTCTACAGCTTTGCGACACAGTAAACTAAAATAATTACCAAAGCATCTTCAATCTAATCCACACATAGATACCTTTGTGTTCTTTGTCCTCCTGCAGTCTGCTAATGGCTCCTTTGTAGATCATGACCTGAGCCCTTTCCAGGTCGGCAAGAGACACGCTCTGTTTGATGGGACAGGGCCTGACTGCCCACTTCACCATACTCTGCACCACATACTGCAGCACTGATCTCAGCTCAGCACTCTCATCCCACTGTTTGCTGCTGGCCTTGGTCTGGTCAGGGTTTGGGCCGGAAAGAGGACTCGAGGAGTTGGAAGGGTCATGTTTAGGCACTAGGAGCAAATCTGATAGCTTCTCACAACTAAAAATGACAGTCAGGGATTTCAAAGCTCCAATTAGAAGGTATGAGACTCTAACTGCTCTCAGTTCAAGGGCAAAGGCATCTACTTTGGAGGTTTGGGAAGGCTGGGGTAGACAAGTCAGCTCCTGATGGTCAACAATCTTTGCAGCATCTTTGGTTGAGGATGGTGATAGAAAGGGGTCTGTCTCAGCCTTCTCCTCAAACTTTTTCCTCTCATCTTCTGTCAGCCATCTAATGTCATCAGACATGTCTTCATCCAGACAGCACTGCATCTCACCCTCCTTCATGTTCTCCTCTGAGTATTTCCCTCTGGGGGCTGGATGAGTCCCCAGCCATCCCTGCTCCTCCAGCAGCCCCATCAAATAAATCAGATCTAACAACACCGTCGGTTTGAGGCCTCCGAGTGGGGTGACATCGCAGCAGGATGTGTCACAGGGCTCCAATGAGATGATCGGCATGTCGCTGGGTGACCAAGAATTCATGGAGCTTAGTTATTGGGAAGGATGGGAAGAACCCACAGATACAGCATGGAGTGACACCAGGACGGATTCAACAGGGATTAATGGATTTTAAGAATGCAGAGGAAGAAGCAAGAAGAAAGTAAGATCAGGGGGGTAAATGATGAAAATAAAGTAAAAGATAATTTACAGATGAGGAAAAATAAACACTGACAGAAAAGAACTATACAGAGTAATAAACATGCTGAAAGGACCGAGACAAGAAAAATTAAGAATTGTTTAATGGAAGTTCACGAGAATCATTTAAGAAACATATGCAAAGACATTCTATCATAAATTAGTGGGCATATGAATATATATTTGTAATACCTGAAAGAGAGGTCTGCCTCCTCCCACTGAAGCTTGGCCAGGGAGCTTCCTTCTTTCAGGACTCCCAGCAGAATGGCCGTGCGCCCACTGGGCTTATGCAGGCACAGACCTCCAGCCCGGAGACCATTGTCCACTCCTCCGATCAGTGCCAGTACTGGCCACACTTCAGTGCAAAGGGCAGCCAGCTTGGCCTCTGACAAGGATCGACGATGTGCCAACAATTCCCCCGTGTTGTCGCCAGCAAGGATTCTCTCTCTTTCATTCACTTCCTTCTCAAAGTGTGTGGGACTGAGGCCTGTGTGAGAGTGTACAACAAAGAATAATAAGTAAAGCTATGAAGGAAAAATAAGCTTTAGAAGGATAATACATTTCTTAAATGTCACCCATTGCTTTAAATAAAGATATTCAAATACTGGATCCTCTATAACAGTCAGTGACAGATGAAGACACAGACTGACTGTGTCAAACACTGTTGGCTAGTTTTAATCCATTTGTTCTTTACACCAGCTGTTCATTACTTGGTCCACTGTAGCTGGATTGTGATTGACAGGGAATTGTTAATATACTCATTTTAGTTTCACATAATTAAAAAGATAACGTGAAACCTAATTTGGTCATAGAGAAAATTAAACTGTGTACTGCAGGGAGGGTACTGTATCTGTTAGGCTGGTTTTACAAACTATTAGAGAGAGGCCTATCAAAATCTTAGGGGGGTAGTATTACATTAGCCTGGTGAAGACAGCTTGTTTGAGGATTAGGGAATTCTGAAATTACTGTGCATCTGCATATTTGTCATAATACTTTTGCATATTTGTTCGGTGGGTTCTTACTGTCAGCTTGCATAAACAGAGCATTGGAGATTTGGAGAGGGTGGCTGCGCAACTGAGTAAACCAAAGCATCAAGGTGCAAACTGCCAGTACACTGAGCAGATTACTTAGTATGTCAGATATCTGCTTTCTCCTCAGACAAGTACATCTGCACAACAAGGGTGCAAATTGAGAATAAAGCTTTCTAATGCAGGGGTGTCCCCATGGCTTAGGGGTTAAGACACAGAACATGAGCTGCAACTTCCTTGGTTAGAGTCTGGCCAAGGACATGCACATCTCTCTCTGGTGTTTCCTGTCATCTCTCCACTTTAGCTATTTAATAAAGGCAAAAGCTTTCTAGTTTCTTTCTAATGCAGAGGTGCATGTTCAACTGTTTTGTGTAAAATATTGCTGCTAACACAAGTACAGATCAGAGCTTGTCTGGGCACGTAGCTGGAATTGCAAACAATCCTCTGGCTAATGAGTGACATCAGTGATCCCTTTCTTAACTGCTAATAACAGTCTAATGTTAACCTTACTTGAAAATAGATGAAGATATAATGTTTTACAGTGCTAGAAAAGTGTTTAAACTAATTAAACTAAAGCAAGGTCTATTTACAAAAGAGCAGGGTAAACATGTCTATCAGTGACCACTGTCGAAGCTGAGTCTGACCTGGACTGAAGCTTCCTAAGTCATCCTCTTTCAGCAAGGGACCAATAAGCTCCAGGTGGGTATGTATGTAGTGGTTGATGTGCGAGGCCCACTGGTCACACTGATGGAGCCTACGGAGGAGCTGCACCGTTGACTCCAGCAGCACTGTGGTCTGAGGGCTGCAGAGAGGCTCCCCAGGAAGTAGATTACTGGGCATGCCTCGCATCTGCAGGTCACGCAGTGCCACCTATGAAAAATGAAGAGGCATCATTTACTAGACTAGAATAGCCAATGAAACCCATCTTCATTTGCTTTACACATTACTAAAGATATACCTATTGTTAATGTTTCTTCACATTCACTCTGCAGTCATTTCACTGTATGGGTAGCTCACTGTATATTTTCCTTGACTTCAATGTAAGGTAGTTGTGTGGTGTTCCAGGGTCCTACTACTAATGTAATTCATGGGGCTGTTCTAGTTTTAAAATTATACTTTCAATCAATGTGGATTATCAATTATCAAAATGCTTGGTGGCAGAAACACACTAACACCTACAGTATACACGATTCAAAGACAGGAGGAAGTGCTTATAATATTTACCTTCTCTCCAGGATTACTGCTGTAGAATAACACACATGGGTACAGTTCAGAGGCAACCACACCTTCAAATGCCAATTTTGGCTCCTAGCAGAAAAACACAAACGCGCAAAGATTACAGAAAAACACAACAAATCAATAAGAGTAAAGCCCTTGAATACTGACTGAATATTTGGTCAGACCTTGTCATTCTTTGCAAATGATATGGTGTGAGCCTCCATGTCCAGGATGCAGGTGATGGTGTCACCCTGGGTAAAGGAAGGAAGTGTGCGGACCAATTCCCCTCCATGGTACAGGTTGCCACTATAGGCACGATACAGCCACATGTCAGTGGTGGTATGGTGGTTGTGATCTCTGATTGGCCAGCGTGAACAACCAATACATGTGCCCTCATTGCCTCTGTTCTCTTTGGTAATGTAAAACTGGGGAAAGTGTGGTATACATAAGGTTATTAAACATGTTCTCTCAGTACATTTCAGTGGTAAAATCTGGGCAATAAACAATAAAGAAAGATTAACTGTATGAGTGTATACCAGTCTTTACCTTCCAAATAAAACACCCAGATGTGATAGCAGTGGTTGCGAGGCCATACCCTTTCCCTCCTGAGCCATGGGAGAGGATGTTCCCACTCTCCAAAGAACAGCAGATTAGCTTGTGTGGGTCAAATGAAAAATCCCCAATGGGAATACATTCATCATAGCTGCCAGGATTCTACAAAACATGAGTTAGAAAAAAAAGCACTGTTGACCAGCTATGTTCATCATTTGAAAAAAACAATCAATTACATGTTGCAATGTGCAAAAGCAGGGGATGTAAAATATAAACAAATCCATACAACAATATGACATGACGCCACTTTGTAGTCGACTATAAAATACAGCGGATATTACGTGCTTCACTCAACACAATCAGACACATCATTCAGTAAAATTATAAATGCCACTAAAATGTAAAGATCCTAAAAATGCAAAATCACACTGGAAATAAGTTATCAGTGATTATTAAATCACATTTTCAAATGATAATTATAATAATAATAAAAGGGTTACATTTTATATGCATGCTCTTGGTAATTTGACACTAATTAAATGTGTTATTTTTCTGTCATCTCATCCTACCACCACCATGGAGAACATGCCCATCTGTTCTATCTAGTACCCCTGCTATTCATAACTTCCAGGTGTGAATTTCACTTCTTCCTACACACGGCATTTTCTGAGTCTTGGATTACTGCATTCATTCACTATTGTCAATTGTTAAGAGATAACTTTTCTGATTTTGTTATAAAAGGGTTATAGGCTGGGTTATTGTGAAACATTTTGTGTCATGCATGTAGTGACCACAAACCTTAGGCTTTATACCATTTACATAAGGTGTGTGTTATAATGACAATAATTTCTGCAAATCAAGAACACAGATGAATAAATAATAACACACAACTTAAGCTGAAGGGTTTGCAGGAGAGTTGCTATGGTGGAGTTGGGATAGCAATATTGCATGAAAAAGCAGATGACTGCCCAATTTTTGATTGATACAATTTTGCAGGCAGCAGATCAGTGCTTAAAATGTGAGTAAATACTTGTGTATGCAGATCATTAAGATATGAGATGGAAGTGCAAGGACAATTTGTTTTATATAGTAATACACTGCTTTTATAGTAGTATTATATAGTATGAGGTATAGTATAGATAGAAGCACATAAGCTATTAAAATATATAGTATTATTCATGTAATACTGCTGTATTACCCCCTTATCTTTTTCAGCCATCTCCTCCTGGTTCCTCTCAAGCAACGGTTCTTTCCACATATAAACAGACAAGAGCTGAAATAGTTGTTTAACAATCTACCAGAAAACAGAGAAAAGAAAAACTTCATTGTCAAATTCACAATTTCAAACTCACAAATGTCAACCTGTTTTAATGTTGAATGCATTAATGATCTCTTAAGCTACTTCACTAGCATAGTGCATTTACTTTGTTTACATCATACCTGTTGAACTTGAACAGGTTCAGAACAAGCAGGTAACAATCTTTCTAAAACATGGAAGGCTAAAAGCTTTGTTCGAAGGTTCTGGAAGCACGGGGATCCTGAAAAGAGGACAGGGGAAGGTGAATAGGGAATTAAAAGAAACTGAAATAAACAGTTCTGCACTGTGGATAATCAATGCTGTTTTTAAACTGCCTTACCTAAAGAGCACTTGGGTGAAATAATGGCCATGAGTGGATCAGTCCATTTGACAAAAGTAGAAAGCCTTTTCATTACTCGTAATGACAGTACACGCCTCAGAAACACCAAGAAATCTGCAAGCTGAGATTCAACCACTTTGCTGCTTTCCACTCCTAAAAGAACAATGATAGAAGGAATACTACACTGAAAAACAGAGCTATAAAGGCATTAGAAATGTGTTCTTTAATCACACTTCATTACAGGACTTTGTAAAACATATTTTTAGTTTAGTTTAATGTAGCTAAATTTGCATCACCAAGTAGATTTGTGCTCTTGCTGCAGGAGTCCAGATCTGTTTTCTCAGCTGTTCCTCTCTCTGCGGTCTGCTGTTGGTGGAAAGTATACAGGACATTTTGGAGCTGCTCACACATCACTTCCATTAGAGCATGGGATACATCCAAAGGCAGCAAATCTTCACAGGAGCTGAGAGCACAGGGCAATTTGTTATGCAGATGTAAAAAAAACTAAAGTATACTTTCATTTTTTAAATGATTAAATAGTAGAAGAGGTAATGGACACTTTGATGCAGCTGTTTACACTCTCTTCATTCTCACCTCGCAGCCACAGTCAATATCTGAAGCAGGCGGGCGCAAGATAGTCTAACAGCCCCACTTAGTAGCATGGATCCAGATGTAGAGGCTGCAAACCAGCCCTGGTTCATCAGTGCACAGCTGTTGTTAGTCAGCATGGAAAGGATTTCCAGGATACCACATTTGATGACCAGCACCAGGTCCACTGGTTGGTAGCAGAAATTCAGTGCAAACATTGTGGCAAGGAGAAGGTGCTGGCAGGAACCTGGGTATGATAGAAACAAAATCTTAACTACATGCAAACTAAACACAACTGTTGCAAAAAAATAACCAACAGGGAGTAGTACAAGGCAGTGCAAATCAGCACTCACAGACCTGGATGTTCTCTTTCCAACAGGACCCTCTGTTTTAGGACACGCACCACCTGCTGGTAGAAGGTATGGGCTGCAGACTGTAGCTCTCTTTGCGTATCCAAACAAGCTGAATACGTACCAGACTGGATTGAGATAAGAGGGATTGGATCTCAATTTATACAACAAGAAGACAAAAGAAGCATATCAAGTAAATACAAAATTGAGGTTCTCTCTTCTCTTCATCTGGTCTGAATATAAATATTCATTAATTCTTTCTTTACATCTTTACTGATCATAAACATCTGCACAAACAATTGTGATAGCACGATTACAAGATGTACCATGTAATGCTGCATCTCATAATTAGCTCTAGAGTCAGAGCCGATAATTTGTGTTCCTAAATCAAAGCATCCAGAGAGGAACTGAAGCTGCACGGACTGTAACAACGCAGGGAACTGGGGGGAGACGGTGAACCCGCTGCTCTTTTCCTCCATCTTAGACAGGAAGGATGACATCTGACACAAGGCCTCCAGACGCAACTAATCACAACAAAGGCAATAGTTAGTTGTTAGTTATAAGCCGTTAAAATGCATTCACAGAACAACTATGAGTTCCAAATAATTTATAGCAATGCTATTCTGAAAATGTTGTTGCAGGTTTTCAATCATTTCCCCCTATATTTAGGCCAATGCGGTTGATTACTTCTGCCTGCCATTACATTAATGAAACGTAAAAACACCACAAGCATGATGAAACCAGTAAATTAAAAAATAGCTGCAGGTGTTCTGAAGATCTAATTTCTCAGCAGTAATATCGTGTAAAAGAAAAAAGTCTTATTACCTCAGCCCTCTGTTGCTGCTGCAGTATAGCAAAAGTAATGGCCTTCGGATCTGCCTGACTACAAGTCTCTCCACCGGGCAGTGTTGGTGGGGAGGATGACAAGTGGCCTCCACAGACAAAGTGGAACACCTGGTTAAGAATAGGCAAAGTGTTGTTGCCATTGTGGGACATAGAGGTGGTTGGGCTAATACACTGCCGCAGGCGATCCCAAGCGTCTTTCATGATGCCCAGAGAACACAGAGGTAAGCCTGGAACCAACAGACCAGAAAGAATTAAGGGCTAGTATTGTCTCTGTCTTTTTTGATATTACTTTTCAACACCTCTCAGAGTGTTAATCATTTGGTGTTAATCTCGAATGAAAAAATAGCTGGTGTGATTTTTCTCACTGACAAAAAAAAAGAAAACAAACTCAAATGTGCACAAGTTATGTTCAGAGACAGACATTTCCAGTATATACTCATAAAATGTTTATGTGTGTGGAAATAATGCAGACTTGACATGCAACAATCTGTGCTATTTCATCCAAATTAGGATGAAACAATATTAAAGTAACAGTTAATAGTAAAAGTTTTCATTTTGGGAAATATGTTTATTTCTTTTCTTTCTGAACTACAGCCATGCTGTAGTTGTTTCTCCCAAGATAGCTGAATCCTAGCAGCCCGTTAGTGGACAGATATGAGAGTGGTATTTGTCCTCTCATCTAACTCAAAAAGGCAAACTATTACTTTATAATAATAATAATAATCTTTATTTGTAGAGCACCTTTCAAAAACAAGTTACAAAGTGCTTTAACAAGTGTAAAGACAATAATACCCCAAAAACAATAATACAAAAACAATACAAGATAAAAGCAAGAAAACATTGAAAAGACTAAAATACATGTTTAAGATAAATATAAAATAAGTAAAATAGAATAAAATAAAGTCACATAAAATCGGGAAAGGCTCTCCTATAAAAGTATGTTTTAAGAAGGGACTTAAGAGTTCACTGACTCAGCCGACCTGATTTCCTCAGGCAGGCTGTTCCAGAGCCTCGGGGGCCTGACTGCAAACGCTCTGTCCCCTTTAGTTTTCAGTCGAGACTCTGGAACAGACAACAGACCTCTGCCCGAGGATCTCAAGGTACGTGCTGGTGTGTATGGGACTAAAAGGTCAGAAATATAACAAGGTGACAGGCCATGAAGAGCTTTAAAAGTGATCAATAAAATTTTAAAGTCAATTCTAAAACATACTGGGAGCCAGTGTAATGAAGCTAAAATAGGGGTAATGTGGTCATATTTCTTTGTTCTGGTTAAAAGCCTGGCAGCTGAGTTCTGGACAGTCTGGAGTCGATCAACAGATTTTTGGGTTAAACAGGTGAAAAGGCTGTTGCAATAATCCAGGCGAGTTGAAGGCGTGTAAAATGGTCTCTGTATCCTTAAAAGTTAACATAGATCGAATTTTTGCTATATTTCTAAGTGGATAAAAACATAATTGAACAAGCTTTGCGGTGTGCTGCTCGAAATTTAAATTACTATCAAACCAGACACCAAGGTTCTTTGCAACAGGTTTAATGTGATTTACTAGGGAACCAGCAGATGGCAGTATTTGTTTTGCCATCTGCTGGGACCTGATGACCAGGATTTCTGTTTTGTCTGAGTTCAGCTGGAGGAAATTATTTGACATCCATTTTTTAACTTCACAAAGGCAGTTGTTAAGTGAACTCAGCATTCCAGGGTCTGTGGATCTGACGGGCAAGTATATTTGTTTGTCATTACAACAAAGTCACAAAAAGGAAATATACGCAACCTAAATACCATGTTTATGGATAATATGTCCAAAGGGAAGCACATACAAGGAAAACAAAATGGGTCCTAAGACCGACCCCTGAGGCACACCATATTTAACTGGACAGAACGAGGAGACATAGTTGTTTACAGACACGCAAAACTTCCTATTTGACAGGTAGGATGAAAACCATTCTAGGGCAGTACCAGAGATCCCCACCCAGTGCCTCAGTCTGTCTAACATGATGTTGTGATAAATGGTGTCAAAAGCAGCGCTAAGGTCTAGGAGTACCAGGACTGAGCACATACCTTCATCAGCAGACATTAAAAGGTCATTGGTGGCTTTAAGCAGGGCAGTCTCAGTGCTGTGGTACTTCCTGAAACCAGACTGAAACTTTTCAAATAATTTGTTATTTTCCAGTACAGTGAGCAGCTGTTTGGACACAATTCTTTCTAGAATCTTTGCAATAAAAGGCAGTTTTGAAATTGATTTTGTGGGAGGGAGGGATCTAAACCAGGTTTCTTTAAAAGTGGGTTCGCGTAAGCCGTTTTAAAATAATCAGGGACACAACCAGTAGATAGGGAGCTGTTAAAAACAGAGATCAAATGGGGCCCAACAGAATCCATTACTTTCAGTAAA
>NC_060162.1:10682322-10687025 GCF_021292245.1 Micropterus dolomieu | reverse complement strand
TTTAAGAGTGAGAACTTCAAAGGAGTTAAATTCATCACAGCGTACTTGATGACATTTTAAATTTTTCCTATACACGCTCACTAACCCACCACCACGACCACTGACCCTCGGTTGACTAAAACAATCATAATGAGGCGGACACAGTTCAGCTAGCTGGCTATAGTCATTCATTTGCAACCAGGATTTATTTAAAAACATAAAATCTAGATTTGCAGACAAGATAAAATCATTTAAAATAAAGGTCTTACTTGAAAGTGATCTCACATTGAAGAGAGCCATTTTAAATGAGTTTGTTCTGGGTGCTGGAGTTGGTGCAGTTGTCCTAATCCTTAAGAGATTACTAATATTTCTGTGTGGGATGTGCACATTTCGGTTTACTGGTCTATGCGTGATGATGACAGGAATAGAAGTCTTTGGAACAGCGCTGGGAGCAGACGGCTTTACATGCCAGCAGGTGGAGACAGTTGTTTGTGGCAGTGAGGCAGAGATCTGTTCAGTGAGCGGTGGTGTGTCCGGGTGTGCTGCATGAATGATTAGACATTCACGTAAGTCATGTGTGGACCGCACCACATGCTGTATGTGAGCAGCTAACATTTCTGAGCCCCGTTTGTTTGGGTAAAGTCCGTCTGTCTTAAAAAGAGACATTCTTTGCCAGAAAATATTAAAGTTATCCACATAACACACACCGTGAGCCCTGCAGGCGGACTGGAGCCAGTCGTGGAGGCCAAGGAGTCTACTGAAGCGGCCAGCACCGCGACCAACTGTGGGAATGGGACCAGAGATAAAAACGGACTTTCCACACTGCTTTAAAAAGTAAAAAAGACGGTTAAAATCTGATTTTGTCAGCTCAGACTGCTGAGGAGCTGTGTCATTTGTTCCCACATGGACTATCACCCTTGTGATGGAGGACGGCCGCCGATCAGGCCCAGCAGCAGACCGGCGGCCCAGCTGATCACCGTTTGCCGCCAGTGCAGGAGATGTAGCCGGTGGAGGAGATGCAACAGTGTCGGCAGAAAGGGATCCGTATCAGGGAGACTCGAAGCCGCAGGTGCATCCGCTGGATGGACCGGAGTGTCGTCAGACAGGGCTGCATAGCAGTTGGAGAGGCGGATGTGCAGAGGAGAGGTAGCCCTGTCCGAGCCGCTCTTGCAGCCACGGACCACCACTTCGGCCCAGCTTGACTGATGCTTCGGAGTTGAGCAGGAGGAAAGCCTTAGAAGGGTAGAGGGGTCCTACAGCACGGTGTCCTGGATGTTAGCGGTTGCGCTAAGAGAAACAATCTGTTTGGCTTGTACTGAAGCCACATCCATAAAGCCAGACAGCAGGGAATCTTTCTCTTTGAGTTCCTCAGAAAGTCGTCGGACGTCAGCAATCTTTTTGTTTGTTTGTAAAGGCCTCATGGGGCAGAGTTACCTCGGCTAGCGTAGTCACCGTAGCTTTGTTGTGGTCAGTAACGTTGATGGCGTTTTCACGGTCATCTAGCTTAAATTAACCCACGTAAAACTTAAGTTAAAAACTTAAGTTAAATAAAAAGGATATAAAAAATGTAACGAAAAAGTGTGGTATAAAACTGGATAAGAGTCCGGTTTAAGACGGAGCTTCCGACAGACGCCAGAACAGATTACGTCAGCGATCTTGTGACTTACCCGTCACACTAAACACTTTTTAATTATGAACTGTTCAGTATGACTTAAATAAATGTAAATATATTATACTCACCCATTTTATTATTGGAAGATCCCAAGTTTTTGGATTGATCAGACTAAATAAGACAAAGACAGTACATTAGCCCTGATAAGGAGGTGTGGGGGGAATTTTTGGCACAGTACAAAACTTACCTGTTTAACAGACATATAGAATTCTGTTGATTTCCTAAATGTGGGATGAAGGGGAAAGTTAGTGCAGAAACTGTTCTCAGAAAACACAATTGGACTAAAACAAACCATAAGCTGCTTGACGCAAACTCTACCTCGCTCCGGTGTTCATAGCCTGACAATTCTCTCTTTCGCTGGGTTCCACCCAAGCAGGTCTGACCCCCAGCAGGAGGAAGAGACAGCGGGACACCACCAGATGGCAGGCAGCAGAGAAAGACAAGCTTTCCTCAGAATCCCTCTGCTTCTCCCACTGCTGCTTGGGATCCAGCTCCCTCTCTGGGCTGACTGGGCTCTCCATGCTGCTGGGAAGGGCGGAAGTGCCAAAGGATTCGTACACAGTCATGTTCTGCTGTACTTGCATGGCCTCCCGGGTGGCCATGAATGATTCTAGGACTTCTGCAGAGACACAATTGAAGAGCAGATGTGTTGTGATGATGGTGATGATGATGATGTTGATGACTTGTGTGTGTGTGTGTGTGTAATGTGTATTTCTGTCTGGGTCTGTCTGCCTATAAGCATTAAGATACACATAAAAACAAACATTGTTAAACTGATTGAGGAAGGGCAGAAATAGAGATAAGCATTTCTAACCTGACAGGTACGTACGACTGTTGCCAAATGTGTCCTCCTCTGCCACCTCTTCCTGGTTGTGGTTTGCTGTGGGGGGTGGAGGCACCTGCACCTCCCGGCTACAGTGACCTCTTGACTGCTGCTCTTGATCCTTTCCCACCTGCTCCACTGAGGTGCTTGGCTCTTGCCTGTCTGCATCAGGACTTTGGGGAGATTGAGTGCTCTGCAATTCAAGAAGTATGTTAATATACACCTGTGTTTTTTCCCTATTTTTAAACAACTTCAGAGTCCTTTTTAATATAGTGGAAAAGTAAATGATGGCCACTTGAATAGAATAGAAAGTAGTAAGTAAGTGTATAATAATAATTAATTAATATTAACATGACCAAGCACAATTTTGCTGTAATGTTTACAATACAAATATTAAGCTACGATTGTCTGTTTTGTTCTATACTGTAGTAAGTGTCAAGTGTTATACTTGGTCAAAAATTTCATTATGATATAAAGTGGAGTTATCAATGGTACCTGTTTGGCAGTGGTCTGCACCTGTGATGTCCTTGGACAGTTTTTATGGGCCAACAGGGTGCTTCTGATTTTATAAACTGTTTCATAGACATCTAACAGCATTTCACAGGGCTCATATCTGTCTCAAAGTAGAGAGGATAATTAGCTTTGCAATATTTACAATATTCCATTCTTTAAAACTGATGGTTTAAACACATAAACCCCAACATATAAGTAGGTTTCAAAATAAAATGCACAGGAATAGGCCTTTCAGTAAATATTACATTTGTGTTACTGACCTGTCCTGCAAACAGGCCTCATTCTGCAGCCCAGTGTGTTTCAGAAGAGCAGCCAGACTGCAGCGACAGACAGTCTGCAGCAAACAGTCGCCTAAAGAACCCCCGCTCTCCCATTCTGCTCCCAGAGCAAAACACCACAGCTCAATTACAACAAAGTCACAACAAGGAAATATACGCAACCTAAATACCAGAATTAAAAATGTATCTATGATGTATTGTGCAGTAGTTATGACAGCAAGTACATGCTACATAGCTGCGTAACATTCAGCATTTCTCTTTTATCCAAGATTTTCAGAAACTGCAGTAGCCTGTTATCACCTGGAAACATTCTAAAAACTTTGAAAGACAGGCATGCACTCATACACACAAACGTACACGTACAAGTCAAGTACCTTTGCTGTGAGCATACTCCTCCATTTTCCGCCACAGGCTACCAGCAGGGGCTCTGGAAGATCCCAGTGCCAGTTCCAGCAAAGTCCTGGTTTCCTCATTCAGAATAAGTTCTGCCAGCCTGGCATCACTACTGCCCAGCAGTACCACTTCAGTCAGCCATGCCATGCTGGAGTCTAAAGGACAAAGCACCACATGTGACAGAGGACAAGTTAAAAAGCGATAACTTCATACTACATTTAGAAAGTTAGTTAAATCTCATGTATAAGATACCCTTTAGGCCTCGTGCTCTAAGATGTATACCAGGCAAGGTAAGCTAGGTAACATTGTCGGTTGTCCTCCCTCTTACTTGTTGCTCAAGTCCCCTGTCTATCTCTACTGTTAACTACCTAATAAAACAAAGAAAATTGTAAACATTCCTCTTTACTCAGAAGATGCCTCTGTAACATCTTGTTTTCCCACTGGTTTTATTACTTGTGGTTTTAAACAGGATGTGGACACATTGGTGCAACATTAATCTGGGGATGAACATTGATGTCATCCAGGTCATAGTTATCCAACAAAGGTTAAAGTCAAGGGCAAGTGGACTTGGTTGAAGATACTGGAAGACGTTTCTGAACTACTCGTAAGGACTACCTGAGGCCAAGACTGAACGACCATCGTTGGTATCTTCACCTGAGGCCAATAGGTTACGTTTGTTGAGTTTCCTGGGAAGTGATGAAAGGACAGCATTGTAAGTGGGGGATAAGTGGTGGCGTAGACCCCCTCCTCTGTTCAATGACAGCTTCTTGACCCGTGTGTAGATGGCTTCCTTGACACCTCTTTCAAATGATCCATCTTCTCTGTCTAAAATGTGCACCTGGTGGTCCTCAAACGAGTGTCCTCTGTCCTTCAGATGTAAGTAAACTGCAGAGTCTTGACCTGAGCAGTTGGCCCTTCTGTGTTGAGCCATGCGTTTGTGTAGTGGTTTTTTAGTCTCCCCAATATACAGGTCTGTGCATTCCTCACTGCATTGGACCGCATACACTAGATTGCTTTTCTTGTGTTTGGGTGTGCGGTCTTTGGG
>NC_060162.1:10671752-10682222 GCF_021292245.1 Micropterus dolomieu | reverse complement strand
GAGCTGTTGTGGGAGCAGCTTGACCGTATGGTACGCAAGAAGTGCCCATCCAACCAATCCAACTTGTGGGAGCTGCTTCTGGAAGCGTGGGGTGCAATTTCTCCAGATTACCTCAACAAATTAACAGCTAGAATGCCAAAGGTCTGCAATGCTGTAATTGCTGCAAATGGAGGATTCTTTGACGAAAGCAAAGTTTGATGTAAAAAAGATCTTATTTCAAATACAAATCATTATTTCTAACCTTGTCAATGTCTTGACTCCATTTTCTATTCATTTCACAACGTATGGTGGTGAATAAGTGTGACTTTTCAGGAAAACACAAAATTGTTTGGGTGACCCCAAACTTTTGAACGGTAGTGTATATCTGTACAGAGTGGCTAGCTAGTAGCGCCAAACTTCGACTGACTCTGTTGTTGCAGAGGACGTAAAAGCCAGTGGGAAATTCTATAACTTGGTTATTGACCACTTAGCCACCATGAAAGACAAGAGAATGCTCTTCCTTTTCAAATAGGGTGAGTGAAATGACACCTCCTTCTCTCTCTGAACTAACTGAACTGCAGCTATGAGTGCGATTTTTAATGTGGTTATATTGTTTATTTTTTTGCTTGCCTGGATTTAGCTGTGAATGAATAGTCAGTTGAAGTAACCTTATTATTTTTACTGCGGTTGTGTACGCATAGTTAATGAGCACCACAGACAGTTTCTGCCACAGGGCACTGGGCCAGGTTAGGCTACCTGAATAATTGTCTATACTCTGTTGGTCGGGTACACGGTTGATATTCTTCAGAGATGTTGTGTTATGAACATTTGGCCAAGTATTAAGAAGTATCTAGGTCTATTTGATACACGCACCACTGCTACTATGCAAATGTCTTCAGCCTTCTTCTGATTGAGCTTGTGAATGCTTCTTTTATTATTAAGAGGTGGTATTACGGTTTTTGGCTTTTTCCCTCACCTTTATTGAGTTATATATCTTTTTTGTGTACTAGGTTTGCAAAGTGAAAAAGCCCAAAGTCCACCCCAAAGGGAGTTCCCATTTCCCACAGAAAACACTGCTCTGAACTGCCTGGAAACAGCTCGTTTGTAGTCCAGCCTTTACTTCCCTTTCTTGTGACGTCACAATAAAAATACGTGTCATAATGCTCGCTGAGCGACTAGTCCGACACGCCCTCAAAAACACCTGTGGAAAAACACTGAGCTGTGTCGTGGAAATTATATTCCTGGTGAGGGGTTGAACAAAGAATTGAGTAACAACCAACCGTTGTCTTTGAAGTATTTATTTAACAAAAGAGAATAAACAGAGAAGTACTAAAACACATATACAGCCGGTCCAGAGACCTGCCGCCTAGGGCGGCATCGGGCGTCTGGCCCCGAGCAAAGGGATGCATCATCATTTACACAGTCTAGGTTTCTATGTTTTGGGGAAAAGAGATCCTCTCTCAGCCTTGAATGAACATGCCATGAGAGGAGAGGAACTACAAGAGAGGGAAAACACCAAAACAATCTCACAGCTCAGACCTAAACCCTAGTAAATGTGGACAGACCAACATAAGGAGTATAGGTGAGGAAAGGTTAAGAATAAAAACACAATACATATCTATAACAATAATAGTAATAATAATGATAATATTAAAAGATCATACATAAAAGATTAAATGTAAGAGGACACAATTGTCTGTCATAACAAGCTGCAGCACACCTCTCCTCTCCCTTCCAAACACCAGCTACCAAAGGACATGAAGTTGTTACTGTGATGTAGAGACAGAGCTCAGTTAAAACTTCATGGATGAAAGATACTTTTGTTACAGATTAATAACTCGCCACTCTGAAACTCTTGCTCCAGTCCAAATTGCCAACCTGGTCGGCAACATGTAGTCTACAGCTGAATCGAACCTGTTTACTGTCTTTTCGCTGACCCGCCCTTCTCAGCTTCTGATTGGCTAGTAGTCCTTAACTAGGAACTGCTCATGTGCAACTCCCAACAAAGATCATTTGAGACAAGATGTATCACTCCATAGCTAAAATGAAGCCTTCAACACAGGGTGAAAAGAGGAGCCTCAGCAATGTGCAGTATGACAAAAAAATATGGTGTTTTTTGGATATTAAACCATGTATACCTGTTCTGGTACAACCCCTAAATAGGATTTTGAACCTGAAAATGAGCATAATACCACCTCTTTAAATTTTTGTAAAATTATACCCCACAATGCATTAGATAATTGCCCTCCAAAAAGGACATCCCCTCTCACTTGGCTTCCCCAAAAATTTACCCCACCTCCCACCACTGCTCATTACATAGTTTGTTGCCAAAAATGCACACATTCAACCCTCAAGTCAAAAATGTAGGGTTGTCTACAGTAAAAGGAAACTGAATTGCCAAATACAGCAGATTTCATACTGTTTGCAGGCAGAACCAAAACATGAATAGTAATGCAGTTTTTGTAATGCCATCAACTATTTGTATTTAGAAAGTTGTTCTGCTATGAATGATTGATCTATTTCTCTTGAAAAGAAAATGTGCTAGTGTTTGGACAGAATGATTTGATTTGGCTGTGTTTTGAATAGAGTTTGTCTGTAGAGAACATTTTTTGCATTTTGAAATGTAGAGTTGGTATTTAAAGAACAAAATGTGGTTTTGCGCACACGCTTGTTAGAAATTGAAAAAACCTGTAATGAAGCTGGGATCCACTTGATATTCATCATCACCTTAGCACAACAGAAGACTACTTTTGGAAATGTGTTAACACTTTTTCATTTGTTTCACACATTTTTAGATCTCATAGAAAGACCCCTCTATTGGATTAACTGTGTTTAACAAAAGGAAAATATGTTTTCACAGCTGATAGAAATTACTTGCATACTTATGAATCTCTAATACACGTTTGTGAAACTCCTTTGCACAATCCTTCAATCAGCTACCAGTCTTCATCCATCTATAAAAGATGCCATCTCTGTGTGGTTATTTGCAAGCATGGATCAAAGAGGCCAAAGGCGCTTTAAATCTCATCGTTGCGTTTGAACAAAGAAATCAATTAATTCCAGTTGAACAAAAGTGTTTTACAATAGTTCCCTAAACCTAAACCACACGTGGGAAGCAGGACACATCCCGGTTTCAAGTGTTGTGTGTAATGTGCTTTGCACACTGACAGTCTACCTCAACCACCTTCCCATTACTTCTGTAATGTAACACTTCCTGGACTGCAAAAAATAATCCAAATGTAAATTATGTCTTCATAATAACAAAATTATTAATTATATTAATGATATTTCTAGAATACAACAATTTGGTCAGTTTGTGTCAACAGCAGGACCTAGGCAGTTAAGAGTTACTGTTACGTTTTGCATGTTTTAACTAAAAAGTGCCTCTTTCCTTCCTTTCTGATATGATGCGCTGCACTGTAAGACACTGCATCATGCTGAATATGTGAATATGGATAAATTGTTTCCCTCACTTTATGAAGTTTTTTGGGTCAAGCTTACCCTCTAGTGGCCATTAGTGATTGATTTACATTTCTGTCTATGAGTGTTGCTACTCCCTTATTTTAACGATTCCTGTACAAACAAATGTAATCGTAATAAATTTCTAATAGTCTGTCTAATAGTGAGTCTGCGGAACCATACTGGTTTGACCTTGAGCAACCAACAGGTCAGCACCATCATAGGCCCCTGCAGAACCTGCTGCCATTTGACCAGCAACAGGTGGTGTTTGCTGCCAGGCACCACGACAGGCTCATAGCAGGAAAGTTCAGGTCTTCCAAGAAAAAGGCAGTGTTTACTGCTGGTGTGGAGAGCCTGAAGCGGTGTGTGCTGGGGTCCACTGCCTTCCCTGCCCAATGGCCAGACTGCAGCCACTTGGTGGAAACCATTTTTGTGAGACTTTTGTTAGACTGTCGTTTACACAATAGTTCCAAAAAGCAAGGACAGGGTGGGACCCTGACAAGATGGACTCTTATCCTGCAGGATTACCGCAACATCCAGCAGCTAATTCTGGGTAATGGAGCCATCTTGCAGAGCACTACACTGCAGCTGGTTGAGGTCAATCAAATGATTTAAGTTTTATACATTTGTAAAGGATTTATTAGTTTGTTCTGTTCGTTAATTCTCTCTCTTTAATAACATGGTGTCAAATAATACACTTTTTATAGTTTTGTAATACATCTTGCAGTCAGTCATTTCTTTGACTGTACAAAAAAGGTTACCTGAATATGACATATGGTTGTGTTCGGTTCAAAAGTGTTTATCCCAACATAAAAAGGTTATGATGTTCTTATACAGATTCTGTGTTTGTATAGTGTTTATAGTGTTTTAAACATTTTGTACAGGATTTATTAGTTTGTTGTGTTTGTTAATTCTCTCTCTTTATTAACATGGTGTCAAATAATACACTTTTTATACAATTTTGTTATAAATCTTGTAGTTTTATCCCAAAATACAGTTTATAAATAAACTAATTGTACACAAGAAAAATCGGGGAGTGTGATTTGAAAAAGTAATCTTAAACTACTTGAAGTTTGACCAAATCTATTATGCTTACTAAATGTAGAGTAACATGTAATGTTTCTTAAAATAGACAGCATTGTTAGGTACAACAACACAGTAGTAGGCAGTGTTTCTAAGGTGTAAAGACAATGCACAAAGCTCAGCAGAAAGCTTCGGGTCCTCCACCTTCCCTTATCCACCAGAAACAGTACAATTTCAGCAATTCAATGAAAATTCTACTAAGTAGCAACTAGGTAACAATTAAACAACTTGGTTACTTCAGCCTCACATCTTTTCTTTCATTCTTTCTGTTTTAGTATTTTTTTTCTCTTTTTTTCTCCTTCCTTTAACCCAAACCACAATGTCCTAAACCTAACAAAGTAGTTTTGTTGTCTAAACTGAACCAAACTGCGACCTTTTCACAACATTAGCCAAATGTCTAATGTCATGTGACTAACATCATTTGACCTATGTAACTTTGTTAAAAGGTATGATAAGTGTTTGCAATCCAAAATAGTTTTGTTAAAGCAGTAATCCTACCCATGGCTTAGAAAAGTATTTTGACTATTCCATCCATCGTAAACCACTTATCCTGCATACAGGGTCGCGGGGGGCTGGAGCCTATCCCAGCTGACATTGGGCAAAAGGCAGGGTACACCCTGGACAGGTTGCCACACATAGACAGACAACCACTCAAAGCTAAGGGCAATTTAGAGACACCAATTAACCTAGCCTGCATGTCTTTGGATGGTGGGAGAAAGCCGGGGCACCCAGAGAGAACATGCAAACTCCACACAGAAAGGCCAGGGCAATTGGGGTTTGAACCCACAACCTTCTTGCTGTGAGGCGACAGTGCTAACCACGGCATCACCACACCACCCATACTCTGACTATTACATATTTAAATATTGATAGACTTGTTGTCACACTTTGTACAGTACCTTATTGAGGCTAACGAGCCCTCAGCCAGCAGATTACAGATTTAGCCATATTTCAGCAGAGATACTTTATAATGGTAACTTTATAATATTTTTAACTAAGTCAATAGAGTCGCAAACACTACGCTACAGTAACTGTGTCCCAAATAACCAAACATGTTATTCCAAATGACCAAACAGTGAAAATGAGTTTTGTGTCATCTACCACAAATTGGTGAACGATGCTTTGTGAAAATACCATACACACTTAATTTCTTCACACAAAGATGTGATTGAAATTAGACATAAATAATATTATTGTAAAGTTAATGAAATTAAATAAATATTATGTCTATCTAAGTCTATCCTCACATGAAAAAAGACAACAGGTTTGCTTAATCACACAGCAGGCGACCAACCAGGCTATTTTAAATGAAGGAAAGACATGTGGTCCCACTTAACCACAGTCAATGGGCAATGCTGTTTGTGACAAAGAGACTTTCGTGGCTGACGGCCATCCTGATTTCTGTCTACTAGCTGCTTTAACATAATTTGTGGCTTTAGTGATAGTCCTATCCATGTGACCTAGGAGTTGCTCCCTGGAATTCTCACATAGGATTAAAGGAAGGAATTCTATCATTTGTCCATCATTGTTTAAAGTTAGAACGGCTGCATCTTACAGGTTACCAAATTATTGTACAGTATGTGTAGCCTACAATTTACAGTGTGTGCTTGTTTTTTTGTGGAGTTGGCCAAAATCTAATGATAAAAAAGATTAAGTGCTATGAATAGGCTATTTAATATGACGGAGTATTAGGGCCACATTAAGAAAAACAAATTGAGGATGAAGATTTTGCATTTCGAGAATAAAGTCAACATGTCAAGAATATAGTAGAAGTACCATTTTCGAGAATAAAGTCGAAATGTCAAGAATAAAGTCAACATGTCGAGAATAAAGTAGAAATGACGAGAAAAAACTTGACATTTCAAGAATCAAGAAGTACTACTACTACCTACTACCTACCTACTTCCACAAAATGCCTCATGTTCGTAAACTTATACTTCAGAATCGGTTTTAATAACAAGGAAATTCTTTCTCTTTTACCACATAAACACGGCGTGGTAATAAGTATTAGGACTTGCCGAACATTGCGTTTGTTCAGAAGGATAAATCACACAAACTTGGAAGAGGTGGGCGCATTCCTGCAAACTGAAATAGCGAGAAATGGACAGATGCAAGGGTATCGATGGTTAAACCTACGCGCAATACAGTGAGAATATGTGGTATCACAAGACACAATAAGACAGTTGATCATGAATTGGGATTCCTCCTACACTTGAAGCAATACATACTGTATATCTCATATCTGCAACCTTGTATAATGAATAAAACTTCAGGTTATGTCTGTTTTTTATGCAGGATGAACTTGATGAAGTCATGACAACCTGGAATTCGCATTGACAACATTCGTGTCAAGCCAGGCCATGGTGTGATAGGAGGTCGCCCTATTGTGGTACACACTTCCAGAGATAGACAGTTGACATGGAGGAATTGGCCCTTTATAAGAGTAGTGCACCGCCAAAAGCCAATACCCATGTGATGAAACCGTATTTGATCTCTGCTGTCTTCTGATGCAGGAAAAAGGATGGGATGCGCCCAGAGATGCGTTTTCCGCTGCTGAACTCTACACCTTATTGAGAACTGAAATAGGCCTACTGCTAAATATCTGAGGGGTGGACAACTCTCTGCAGTAAGGAGGATCACTGTGTGGCTACTATGTAGGCCACACAGTGAAAGCATAATTTCCTCTAAATGGGCCTGATGTAGACCTGCACTTATGCAGTACACATGTGGTGCCAAGACCATCTCGGCCAACTTGAAAACTTTGTAGTGATTATACACAGTGATCAGCACTCTCTTGCCAGGTGCCCACTTGACTGTACAGCCTTCATGCAGCATGTGTGATGGAGTCATACAAGTAGTTTGAATGGCAGCTCATGAGTATCCTCACTTTCACAACATTTTGATTTTATTCCAAAAATATATTCAGTAATTTCGCTTGCTACCTGGCAGTGTGTTTAGGAGGATCTATTCAAATACACTGAATATTCACATTAATTTATCACTTGAAAGCTGTTGAAAATAGTTTTTGAAAACTGTACTTGAATTGTCCTTATACAAACAGAGACAGAATAAGGGAATAAAGTCATAACATCTGACATTTGCAAAAAACATAGGGCCCTTACCGCATAAACACAGAAAACCTGAAGACAAATTGCACCTATAAAAGGCTTTCAAAGTCAGAATAGCAGCTTTTTGTGTCAGTCCTTTTAGAAACCTTGGCTTGGCAACAGTATGGGCACAACTGTGTTTAAAGGGCCACATATCGTGCTACACAATGTCCACCCAGACGTTGCTCTCAAGGACTTCAGTGAATTCAGCACGAAAGTCAGGGAAATTTCCATAGAAGTCAGGTAGCTGTAGGAACATTCCACATGTCCGTCCAATTGGACGTCTTGTGAAATCAGTCATTTCTGTAAATTCAACAGTGACAGTGTCTGACACAATCAAATCAGACCCTGTGCAGAATCTCAGAAACCTCCCAAGTTTTTCTTCATCCAGTTCCCTGATATACCTTCTTTTTGCTTTGCCCTCATATCCGCTGGGAACTTCAACAGCCTTAACACCTTTTTAGATGTGGGTTTAAGATCAGCATAAATCTCAGCTTCTCATAATTCAGACTGATCTGTGATTGGGTGATCTCCGTCCAACAATCAATAACAAACATTGGATTTTGAATAAGTTCTTTGTGGGAAATTTCCATCAGAATTACTGGAAGGGTGTCTGCTGAGGCTTTTCTTCTACATTCATAGTTATCGAGGACCTCCAACAGGTCATCAGGATCAACCAAGGAGAAATCTTGTAAAGCTTGCCTGAGGATCTCTCGTTCTTGGCAGCTTACAAACTGAAGAAAGGCTTCTGTCAGATCACTGTACACTGCTCCAAATAACATCTCCTCATCTAAAGGAGGTGCAAGCTTGATAGGAAGGTAGTGTCTTTGTATCCTCTCAGTAAAATTCTGCCGATGGCTTTCCAAGTGTCAGCCTTGAAATCATGTCTGATGAAGGGTACTTTCATTGTTGTCCCGAGTGTGCAACGATCATAGAATTCTTGCCAAAATGCACTGAAGACATCTCTCAGAACCCCTGACCCGCTTCCTCAGAATTATCTGGGAGTAATCGTCTCACTGCCAGTGGTCTGGTCAGAGTCTCGGGATCAGAAAATGCTTCAACTGTGTCACTGAAACCATTTGCATGGTGTATAGTAATCAGTTTTGTTTGAGGGGTGCTGTCAGGTGTGTCAGGCTGATAAATCAGTGTGTCATCTTGATCAAATTCAGCCTCTGTGTGTGTGCCAAATGTAATTTCAGGGTCAGAGATATATGGGTCATCTCCTAGTGTTACCTCTTGAAGAACAACTGAATCCTCCTGCAATATCTCTGGTAAAATAAAATGGATCTCTGAGACCACTGGGTCATCTGTGATTTGTAGCGATTGAGCGATCTGTGGCAACTGGGTGATGCCAACCGTCTTGATCCTGGTCCTGTGAGTAACTGGACTCCTCTGACAAGGATTGGCCGTTTGAAACTTCAATAATTTCATCCACCCCAAAGTTAGATTCATCATCTTTGTGTTCAGACTCGCTGGTAGAGGCATCTTCATCTGATTGTGGTTTTGGCTGAGTGGCAATGTAGAAACACAGCTTGGATAGTTTGACTGTTTTGCCAATTGAGAAGTCTGATTCATGGCCTTTACTTGAAACACCATTTGAACCAATGAAATTTCATTAAATCCACTATTGATGTCCATAAAAACCTTTGTCTGTGAAGATTCTCAGTCATCCAGGTCATAGTTATCCAACAAAGGTTAAAGTCAAGGGCAACTGGACTTGGTTGAATATACTGGAAGACGTTTCGTCCCTCATCCAAGGGACTTCTTCAATTCTGACTGACTGGTAGGGAAACTCATTTATTTAACCTCAGTGGGGTCGTTTGCTAGGATCGTCGATACTGCTGGTTCCTTAGTGTTCCTGGTTGTTGTAACGACAGCCGTTACGGTCGTTAGGACTACCCGTGGCCAAGACTGTCGTTGGTATCTTCACCTGAGGCCAATAGGTTACGTTTGTTGAGTTTCCTGGGAAGCGATGAAAGGACAGCATTGTAAGTGGGTGATAAGTGGTGGCGTAGACCCCCTCCCTTGTAGATGGCTTCCTTGACACCTCTTTCAAACCATCCATCTTCTCTAACTAAAATGTGCACCAGGTGGTCCTCAAACGAGTGTGCTCTGTCTTTCAGATGTAAGTAGACTGAGACAGAGTCTTGACCTGAGGAGTTGGCCCTTCTGTGTTGAGCCATGCGTTTGTGTAGTGGTTGTTTAGTCTCCCCAATATACAGGTCTGTGCATTCCTCACTGCATTGGACCGCATACACTAGATTGCTTTTCTTGTGTTTGGGTGTGCGGTCTTTGGGGTGTACCAGTATCTGTCTTAGTGTGTTCTTGGGTTTAAAAAACACAGGGATGTTGTGTTTGTTGAAAATCCTCCTGAGTTTCTCTGATAGTCCAGACACGTATGGAATCACAATGTTGTTGCGTTTGACCTGCTTTTCTTCATCCCTTGTAGTTTTGTTGTTCTTGGATCCTGTGGCTGTTTTCACAACAGTCCATTTAGGGTATCCACAGGCTGTAAGTGCCCCCTTCAGGTGGTTCTGTTCCTTCTCTCTGGCTTGGGCGCTTGTTGGTATGTTTTCCGCTCTGTGGTGCAGTGTTCTCATGACCCCTAGCTTGTGCTCCAGTGGGTGGTGTGAATCGAAGAGTAGGTATAGGTCTGTGTGGGTGGGTTTTCTGTAAACCCCAGTCTGCAGGCTCCTGTCCTCTTCAATGTGTACAGCGCAGTCCAGGAAGGCCAAACTGTTGTTGTGAACATCTTCTCGTGTGAACTTGATATTACTGTCCACAGAGTTGATGTGTTCTGTGAAGGCTTGCACTTCCTGGCTTTTAATTTTGACCCAGGTGT
>NC_060162.1:10644626-10671732 GCF_021292245.1 Micropterus dolomieu | reverse complement strand
TTTTTAGTCTCCCCAATATACAGGTCTGTGCATTCCTCACTGCATTGGACCGCATACACTAGATTGCTTTTCTTGTGTTTGGGTGTGCGGTCTTTGGGGTGTACCAGCATCTGTCTTAGTGTGTTCTTGGGTTTAAAAAACACAAGGAACAAGAGTAGGTATTGGTCTGTGTGTGTGGTTTTTTTGTAAACCCCAGTCTGCAGGCTCCTGTCCTCTTCAATGTGTACAGCGCAGTCCAGGAAGGCCAAACTATTGTTGTGAACATCTTCTCGTGTGAACTTGATGTTACTGTCCACAGAGTTGATGTGTTCTGTGAAGGCTTGCACTTCCTGGCTTTTAATTTTGACCCAGGTGTCGTCGACATATCTGTACCAGTGGCTCGGTGCTGTTCCTCTGAAGGAGTTGAGGGCTTTGTTCTCCACTTCTTCCATGTAGATGTTTGCCACAATCGGAGATACCGGTGAGCCCATGGCACAGCCATGCTTCTGTCTGTAGAATCCTCCGTTGTACTGGAAGTAGGTGGTGTTTAGACAGAGGTCGAGTAATTTACAGATCTGGCCAGGGCTGAGGCTAGTTCTGTTGTCCAGGGTGTTGTCTTGTGTTAGCCGTTTCCTAACGGTTTCTACTGCCTCTATGGTGGGGATGCAGGTGAACAAAGAAGTCACGTCATAGGATACCATGGTTTCATCTGGGTCCAGTTTTAGTCCTCGAACTTTGTTTACAAAGTCAATGGAGTTTTGAATGTGGTGAGGCATGTTTCCCGCCAAAGGAGCTAAGATGGTAGCAATGTGTTTGGCAATGTTGTAGGTGACCAAGATAATGCTGCTGATAATCGGCCTGAGTGGGGCTCCTTCTTTGTGTATCTTGGGTAGTCCATAAATGCATGGAATGGCTTCTCCAGGATACAAACGGTAATACTGATCACGGTTGATGGTGTTGTCCTTCTGTAACTGTTGTAGACATTCTATGGCCTTTTTCTTGTATCCGCTGGTTGGGTCTCGTCTCAGTGTCTCATATGGGTTTGAGTCCATTAGTAGTGTGTTGACCTTGTTCTGGTAGTCCGCTGTGTTAAGGACTACCGTGCATCTTCCTTTGTCAGCAGGTAGGATAGTGATGTTTTGATCCTTGCTCAGAGATGTCACAGCCTTCCTTTCTTGGATGGTGAGGTTGGAAGGGGGGGCCTTTGCATTAGAAAGGGCTGCAGATACCTTTAGTCTGAGCTGTTCCGCTTCCGTTTCTGTTAATTTGTTTTTCCTAATGGCCGAGCTGTGGCTGTAATGAGGTCCACTATAGGTAGTTGCTGTGGTGTAATGGCAAAGCTTAATCCTTTGGCCAGAACATCTTTCTCTGGTGGGGTGAGTTCCCTATCTGACAGGTTTTTTCACCCATCTGTTGTCTGTTTCATGTGTTGGGGTTGTTGTCCTTTCTCCTCCGAGACAATTCTCCTGTTCTGTTAGTGCCGCTTGCTCTGGACTGTAGGTTTTGGAATTTACGTTTAAATTTAAAATTTTATATGTTTCTAGTTTGTAGAGTATGTTGTCCAATTCTTTGTTCAGGGCTTCAATGGTGAAATGTATCTGTCTCACTCTCTCATTTAGTAGTTGGTGTTGCGCTTTCTCCAGGATTATTCCGGCTCTGTGTCCTTTCACCGTGGAGCCTAAGTGTAGGCTGTTGGGAATAAGTTTGTGTTGTCGGCATCTCAGGTTGAACATTGCATTCACCTGGTATCTATTTGCCAAGACGTTGCATTCACCTGGTATCCATTTCCCAAGACATTAGCACATATAAAAGAAAGAGAGCAAGCAGTATGTTTTCCTACCCAGCTGTTCAAAGTCCATCTCCAGGCCATTCCTGAAGAGGATATTTGATAGCCAGAACTCTGATGTTTTCTCCTGAAGTGAGGGCGGCGGGCCTTGCAGCATACCACCAAGGCAACGGCCGACTGCCAGTGCTGCAGAGCGTTCCAGGTCCAACAGCCAAACCCACTTGCATTCCTCCTCCTGTTGCTGCTGTCCAAGGCATGTGTTTTCTTCACTTTTATCTGTAAGGAAGATCCACTGGTATTGTTAAGCCAATCTATATTTCATCTTATAAGATGAATATTAAGTGTAAAAATGTGCCATACTTTAAAACAATACTATACATGTGACACTGCTGTAACCACTAATAACAGGATCAAAATTTCGCTGACCTAAACAGGTTTTCTGGACCTCCATCCCTAGTTCGTGTTCCTCCAGAAAGCCCGTCTCTGGCAGCAACCTGTTGAAATCATTGAGATTCTCCAACAAGACCAGTAATTGGCTCAGGAGAGGCTGAACCGTAGCCAGAGGCAGCAGCAGCAATGAGTACATTACCTGGCACAGCAGGCTGCCAGCCACAGAGTTGTACAACACCACTGGGACAAGGGTGAGACGAGAGAGGGGGATTAGAGTGACTGATAAAAATAACTGAGGAAAACAGATAGGATTTTAAAATACATTTGTAGAAAGTCTATATGTGCTTGTCATCAGACCAACTGACACCTCAGTGCTGACTGACCCAACTGTAAACTGCTCTAAAATCTATGAACCTGAACATGTTATTACATAAATAAATAAAGACAGATACACCTGATGCTGTCTTTGGTACACACAACCCTACCCTTTGCATACAGTATATACATAAATACTTGCTATATAATTGAAACTGTCCTTCCACTGGTCATTAAATAATAAAATGAAAAAAGAAAAATAAATTTAATTTTGTTTTCTGAATAAAAGATCCATCGAGATCTGTGCAAACAACTCACAAAAGAATAAATGGGACAGTAGAGTAACTGGGTTATAATGACACACACTTGTTAACAGCCATTGTTCTTACTCTGTAGCTTCTTGATTATTTGTTTATCCAGGGAACTGTCCTTCAACAGTTTGGTGGATCTCCTGAGTGTCTCAGCAGCAAAGGGAAGCAGTAGGTAAAGATGCTCACGAAGCAGCGTTACACTGCTGTCATCCTACAGAGCAGCAAAATCAGTGTAAACATAAATCCAACTATTGTTTGACTGCAGAGCTCTAGGTAAAATATTAGCTTTAAACGTACGTGACTCATCTGCACAAGACTTTTGTGTATGGTTTTTTTTTTTGACAAATTGACAAATGTGTGGTTCCATTCAGTTATTTTGTTAAAACTTTTATAAATCTATACCTCCTTTATTTAACCAGTTAAAAGTATAATAAAATCTCTTTTTCAAGAGTGAGTAGCTGATTCTGTAGTGTACCTCAGGGCTGGAATGGATGTAACAATGGGCAAGCAGGTGTTTGTGAAGTCCAGATAGCAGCTGGTGGAAGTGAGAAGGAGGGTCAGTCTGTCCCTGGTTTTCACCTGACAGTTGCTTGTCACTGTTTTTCTCCAATTCCCCAAATGCCCGCTCCTGTATGAACAAACACAATAACAGAAAGCATGTGGAAGAGTAGGAACATCAACTAATTCAGTAACAATCTACACCAAAATATGAAGAAAACATAGGAACAATTTTGAAAACTTTGACACAGAAAACCACACATTGCATTTGTTCAGAAGTTAAATCAGAAACCTCCCACCAATTCAACACACATTAGACACAAATTCACATAGGGCCCTCTTTTCCATACCGTGTAAAAGCCTATACTGAGGAGCAGGGTTCTGAGCAGCACCTCTGCTAAGTGAAGAGGGTCACAGGCATCAATAGAGCTCGATGAAGAGGGCGGACGGACAGACATGGAGGGTGTCACAGGAGGTCCCAGGGCTGTCACTTCCCCAAAATTGCTGTAACCTAGTAGAGAAGCTACATGGCTCTGATCCTGAAGGCTGCTGAGGACCATGTCTAACTGCAGACGCTTTAAAAAGATACAGTGGAGAGAATTGTCCAGTATTTGATCATTTAAATGTGAGGTTACAACAACACATTTTCGCAACATTAAAGCAGCCTTCAATGCAAAGCAGCAATGCTCCAAGCTGGGGCTACCTTCATCCATCAATCCATCCATTTTCTAGCCAACTTTCTGGATAAGATACATATAAAATGAGGACAACCATGCAGCCAGGGCGGAATACTTGTTATGGCATGTTTATGGCTGTTTAAATGTAATTAAGTGTGTACTTTATTTACAACAAGATATATTTTTGATATGTTATATAGCTGTATTATACTATATATGATGTTATACTGTACTATATTATGTATACTATATCCCACACTATTACATATTATATGTTTTATTACATTATATACTAAATAATATTTCTATACACTAAGTATCAGTATGATAATATGATTATTTAATCATATTTATGAGTCTGTGGTACACTGTTATATATATATATATACACACACACACACACACTTCACCTCACTGTCATATTTGCCTTCTAATTTTGTCTTTATTTACTCTTGTATAGTTTCTTTACTTCAGTTGTTTTATATACCTCTTATTTATTTTTTACTTTTTCCATTTATCTGTAAGTAGTATAAAAAATTTTTGTTATAGATAGATAGATAGATAGATAGATAGATAGATAGATAGATAGATAGATAGATAGATAGATAGATAGATAGATAGATAGATAGATAGATAGATAGATAGATAGATAGATAGATAGATAGATAGATAGATAGATAGATAGATAGATAGATAGATAGATAGATAGATAGATAGATAGATAGATAGATAGATAGATTTATTTCTGTCCTTGTGCTGCTGAAACAACTAAATTTCCAATCTGGGGATCAATAAAGGCTTATCTTATCCTATAAACAGCAATACTATAACAGCAAATAGACAATGTTTAAAATGTCACGAAAGAGCTCTACATACCTGTCCTTTGGAGAGGACACTCAAGCTCTGAGGGCCCTGGGGAAGGAGAGACAGGAGCAGTTCAGTTCTCTCCCTGAGTGGAGGCAGCAGCAGGGATGCACCGATGGACAGCGTGCTCAGAACTGCCTGAGGATGTACAGGAATGTAAACACAATATGAACGCACATGGATATCAAGGATTAGTGTTTAATGTAAGCTATTAATAAAACAAAATTAGCACACATAGGCTCTAACAACACAATTCACACTTTTATTTAGACACAACAGTGCTTATTATCTTGGTTCTCACAACAACAATTTCTCCAATTCCTGGGTTCATATGTCAGCATATGTTAAATAATCTAGTAAGGGACAGACTGTTAGTTTACCTGTTGTATGGAGTCTGGCATGTTGGTATCTATGAGCCTGAAGAGCAGGTTTCTGAGGGGCCTGCCCTGAGCCCCCAAAACCATAGCACCAGTGCCCCCAGCATGGGCCAAGGACAAGTGGATGGACAGCAGCTTCATGCACAGCAAAAGAAACTGATGGTGGTCTCTGAGGAATACACACAGAGAGGATTAGCAGTGTCGGTTTAGTCGACAGGAGGGAAAGTGAATGTGTGGGAGTCCATGTGTCCTCAAGTTAGTGTTGATACAACTGGATGAAAACATAGATTCAACTCATTAAAACAGATCAGAGTTTAACAGGCTGCAACAAAGTAACAGCAACATTTTTTGCATGCGATTCCATAATAAACAAAGTTTCAGAAATATTAAAATACAATCTTCTGTTATAGGTCATATATTCAAAACTCATGAAGTGCTCTGTTCAATTTATTTCATACCTTTTAGATAAGAATGGAGCAGGGGGTGTGTCATTCCCAATGCCATCACAATAACCTTCTAGGAAGTTGCGAAGGTAGGTGAATGTACTCTCTTCCAAGTCGACACAAAAGGGCCTGTGCCATGCCACCAGTTGTCTGAAAAAAGACAAAGTTGCATAAAAAAGAGCTGTGCCAGCACAAATGAGTCACCAATAAGATAGATCCACATATTTCACAGGGGATCAGAAAATAAGAGTTCAGAAGTATAAAACAATGCTGAACACTGAAATGCTGCAACACAAAGTTGCCACTCTGATTTATTTGGTGAGCTCACAAATGTTTACAGTGTAGAGGGATGGAATATATTCTCCACAGTACCAAGGAAACGCAGCCATTACAAAAAAGCAGATATTGAAGGACTGTGCTCACTGACTGGACTGTAGACTTTAAGAAAAGAAACACTAAAATTAGTTTCAGACAAGATGAGGCCTTACCTGTCAGTTGGAACTGCAGTCCAAGCCAGGCTGTGAGAAGTGCCAGCGGTGATTTGCTGGATCGACACCCCCTCTAGACCAAGCACTTTCTTGGGTTTGGTAATTGGTGTCGAGGTGTGGCCTTGCCCACACTGGCCCATGGTGTTGTTCCCCCAGGCATACACTTCATTCTCTGAAGAAAGGACAACAACGTACATTGTAGTCAGAGCACATTCACAGTTTTGATATCCCATTAACAAACCTGTAAATATTATATTTCTGACACCTAATTAAAAATAATTCTGAAAGCATCTTTAGCACGTTTTTGTTTGTTTTTTTAAACACTAATCATCTGACTGTTTACTATTGAAGGTCTCTTACCATGGGACAGAGCCAGACAGTGGCTGTCTCCACATGAGATGTCAATGATCTTGGTGATACTCAGGTCTTCTATGAACCTGGGTCTCAGAGAGGTTGTCTCAGAGGAGCCACATCCTAAACACGAGCCACAGCCCCATGCAAACACCTAAATAAATAAGAATAAACACAAATGTCAGCATTATTGACAAAATGATCTATATAGTTCTTTCTTTATATGTGCATATTTATATGTGCATCCCATCCTTGTATTTATGTTTTAATCAAATACAAATATATTCTTTGGACTAAACATATTGTGTGCTGATGAAGAATAAGAGTAGCCAGAGCTCAGTTAGCTTAGCTAAGGAGAGGTTACAATTCGCTAAATGTTTAGATTTTTTTTGTAAAAATCAAATCCGTTTTATATAATTAAAGTGTTTTGTCAAAGAGCTGTAAGTACAAACGTTGGTCTTAAGTTAATACAGAAAAAAACAGCAATTTGGTACTAGCCAATTCTGACACTAGAAATCCATGTCTGACCCAAAACGCTGCATCTCACCTGTCCAGCAGAGGTAAGCGCCAGAGATGACTGGCTACCAGCACACACTTTCCTGATGACGAATCCATGCAGGGCCTCTATGACCTTGGGCCGATACACACGATTGGTGTCTCCGTGACCTAGTTTACCTGCAAGGGTGAGTCATGTACGAGTACCAGCGTTAGTTCACACCAGCTCAAGACATGAAGATAGACTACAACTGACACAACTTTCCCATGGTACTCTAAGTATGATTTTTACCAGTTCACACATATGACACATTATAGGCTAAAATCAAACTAGATGTCATCTGTGAACATACCATTGTCCCCTCCTCCAAAAGACCACACAGTGCGTCCATCTTGCGCCACGGCAATGGTGTGGGAGCTGCCACAGGCCACCTGCCCTACACCACTGATGTCCTTCACTAGTGTGGGCACGTTCCGACTCTGACTGTCACTATGACCTGCTCAGAGGAGAAACACAGGACAACAGAGGGTGTCGTTAACTTCCAAGATGAGAGATTTCACTGAAATTGGTGAGAGAAAGAAGCACAAGCAACTTGAGGAATAAGATGTGTACCAAGTCTGCCAAAGTCGCCTTCTCCCCAGGTATAAAGCTCTCCATCATTAGTCACAGCAGCACTGTGTCTGTAGCCAGCAGACACACAAACAATAACCTGGCAGAGATACCATGATACATGAAAAATGTTAAATCACATGGCTTTTCAAAATAAACATGTCAATAAATATTTCACATCCATCTTTTCTCCAACAACCAGCGTTTTCTGTGTGCTTACTTTGCCAAACAGTGGCCCTTGTATGATTTTGGGGTATTTCTGTGTGGCACTGTTGCCATGGCCCAGTTTTCCATATTCTCCATCACCCCAGCTAAAGACCTGAAATAAATAAGACAATTTGGTAACACTTTCTATGAAGGTCATCGTTATAATGACTTATGCATATATTTATAAACACAATATAATGCGTCCATAACACATTATAACAATTGTTATAATCACTTACAAACATGCATTAGGCGCTATAGCAAAGTTCATAATGTATTATGACCTTTTGATTTAATGTTTTATAACTAATAGTAATACCAGTTTATATCAATGTGCGGCAAGAATCTCTGACCATGTTCCATAGTACGTTATAACCATCGACTCCGCCTCGTTATACATACACTTTAGTCACAATTTAGAATTAGTGATATAAAATGGAATAATAGCTTGTAGTAATGTTTAAAGTTATATAGCATGTCTTTGTTTGCTTTAAGTAAAGTGTTAAAATGTCCATCCCAATCCGTATAATAATAATAATAATAATAATCTTTATTTATATCAATCAGTATAGCGATGCGGACGTGGAAGATTCTGAATTGATTATGAATGAGAGAGGTGAGCAGCAGAACGTGACGGTGAAAGTTAGCGGAGGAATTTTCTTAGTAAGTAGTCAGTATAATGTACTATGGAACATGGTCGGAGATTCTTGCCGCACATTGATATAAAAATTGTTATAAAACATTAAATCAAAAGGTCATAATACTTTATGAACTTTGCTATAGTGCCTAATGCATGTTTGTAAGTGATCAACAATTGTCATGTGTTATGGACGCATTATATCGTGTTATAAATATATGCATAAGTCATTATAATGATGACCCTCATAGAAAGTGTTACCGACAATTTCATAATTCATTATAAAAGAAAGTGTAGAATTTTATCTGTCAATTACAATCTCACCGACACCTACAGAGGAAGTCAAAGTGTAAATCATGACACATGACATACTGTTGTTACTGCAGTTTGACTGATTTTACACTGTTTTGTCACTATCAACAATTTACTGTAAACTAGTTCTATCATGTGACAAAAAGAGTAGCAAAAACCTATTAAATATGTACATGTATTTATATTAACTTCTTACCTCTCCCTCTACAGTGATGGCCAACGTGTGACCATCAGAGCCCTTGGAGGAGGACACCTTCTTCATGTTCCTATGTGGCTCCAGCACAAGTTTCTTGGGCATGGACTGGTTGTTGGAGTCTCCCAGACCTAGACGGCCATAACTGCCTTTTCCACATGCTTTCACTGAACCATCTGCAGATACTGAAAAGGTACAGTACTGGCCTGCCTCAATCTAAAACAAGGACAAAGTGGATAAAAGTAAGGATGAGATGTAAAGCGGCAGAATAATATTCTAAAACATATTTAAAAAATAGACTTTCTAGTGGCAGGCTTTAACTTTGTCCCACCAACAAATGTGTACTGAGGTCAATACAAGAGATTTGCAGTGATTCTGGTACAGGTGTTTTAAGGTGGACTGACTGACTGAATTTTTTTTTTTTATTTACAATTAAGAATTAAAAGCCATAACCCATTTTTATAAAAGCCGTAACCAACCTGCGGCTTGTGGCATGTGTGATTTATTTAACAACAAGCATAGAATTTCTGATTATAAAATGACTATGCCTATCTGATACTGGCATTACAGATGTGGCTGAAAGGATATTACAAATTGAAATACATTATGTTGCATAAAGAATGTTTTTTTGCAGAAAGAACAATACAGACTTGATGGACATGACCGTAAGTTGTTACAAAATATATATCAGTATAACGTCAAGTAGACTTCGTATGACTAAGCAAAATAAGATTGATATGAGAAGAGAAAAAGAAAGTGCAAAAGTATAAAATCTGTAAAGTGGAAAAATGTTATTCTTATCCACATGCGTAGCCATACCATTTGGGCATCACTAAAGCCCTGAGTCAGTTTTGGCAGCAGGATTTTCTCCAGAGTTCCCTCTGCCAGCTGGTGGCTGCTGTTACTGCCCCACACATACACCATGACAGTGTCGCTCTCTGTGCCAGGAGCAGCTGCATCAGTGCTGCAGGAGCACAGGCAGTACGATGCTAGGTTACAAATCTGTCAAAAGAAAAGAAGGTGAGGTCCACACAGTCAGTTACTGGTAAGTATAATAGTTGTTACTAGTGCCTATATGTTGAGGTTGCAAGACTAATATCTCTTATACCTCCTCAAAGAGGCAGAGAGCTGCCTGAGAGAGTCGACAAAGTCCATCTGCATCCTTCTTCAGGACCTGAGTATTGACGGATTCTCCACGGAAACCCTAGAGAGAGAGAAAAGGGATTGTTTAACCTTCAACCTAGTGTCTGTTTTTATTATAACATATAAACCTGCTGGTTTGCACATTTCAGTAAATAATATTCCTAACTTTGACTAATCAAAAACAGTGACATGTCAAGTGGCAAAGTCAAGAAAGACAAAAAGCAAACATTTGAGATCCTAGTCCTTAGATTCAGATCTTAATTGTGTTTAAAGTTTTGTGATCCCTCTGGGCTTTCTTTAGCTATTACAGAGCTCTAAAGTACATGTAAGATGTGGTTAACAGGCAAAATCAATCATGAGGTTGTTTGCATTACCCAGGCCTGGTTGTCAATTGTCCAGAAGAATTGTAAAGCTGATTAGCCTGCTAAAGACTCAATACGCATATCTAGAGAGGGCAGGAAGACTGACTCAATCTTAATCCTTATCTGCACACTAATGCATCACTCCAAGCTTCAAATGAGACTGTTGAAATAAAAAGGGCAGCCTGCAGCAGGGATGGATGTGGGAGTGAAGATCAGTTTTGCTGAATTACAGACAAAGGGCCTCATTTATCAATACATTCATGTGCATGTAAGATACCTGAAATAATTTAACCACTGCTGCCTTTGGAAATACATTTATGCAAAAATTTTATTTAATAATAAAGTCACATACCAAGGCAAAGCCCACTATATAGGTAATTGCCAATTGGCAGAGGACAACCACTCATATTGACACATCTGAATTATTTCCACATGCTATTGCCTTTCTTTATAATGCATCCATATTAGAGAACAAGTTATTTTTCCCCATACAGCCAGACCTTGGGTTAATTACTCTAGGTGATCCCATATCACTTCCAAAAACTAATACAGCTGGATTATCATAAGACGTCAGGGAAAAGCAATTTAAGATTAGTCTGCAGGTAACTTGATAAACTCTGCCAACAATCTTTAACATACACACCAGTGGTGTTAATAACACCTATGGCTGAATAGAGTTCATGGTACATAGAGAAAAAGAAAGATTCCTCCAAACACACCACAAAAGACTTTGAATTTGAAGAACACGTAACATACCGAATATTGCCTCATTTGGAGAAGTGTTTGATGAATTACATCAAATCCCACACCAGCTGACTGCTGGGAGCTCAGTGAGGAGGTGGAAGACAGTGTAGAGGTGGATGAAGATATGGAAGCAGCCAAGGCTACCTCCACCCACTCTAGCAGAAACTTTAGAGAGCCTCTCTGCATGGCCAGGCCGAGCAGCAGCTCGAGCGCTAGCCTCCGACCAGTCGGGTCTGCCCCACCGGTCCCCTTGCTCACGGATGTCTTCTTCAGGAAGTCAGCCACCTGTGCCAGGCAGTCCAGCCCGACTGATGGGATCTTATTCTCATTGGCCAGTGAGAGCGGTGGCAGAGAAGCCAGCACAGAGGATGCTGTGGCGAGCACGTCATTGCAAAGCACCGACTCCGGATGCACAGAGGCTGCGTATCTCCAGTTCTGCTGCAGTAATGAGAAGAGCAGACTCAAACCTGTCCTCACACCCATCTCTATCAGAACATCTGTACCCGACTTGACTTTGGATGCTCCCCCTGGCACGCAGGGCTCTGAGGCCAGCTCAAGTTGCCCACATTCGGCCCCACTATCTGTGGACTGGGAGGGCAACTGCACACGGAATTTGTCATGGTATTTGCTGTGCAGTGCGTAGTAGATCCTCTGGAGAACTACCAGCCTGTGGTGGAGGCCCAAGGTGTAGGAGGTTTGCGTCAGCATGCGGTGAGCCAGCCATCGCTGGCTGTGAAGCAGGGATGACAGGTACTCTTCCTTCTCCGCTGAGGCACTGGACTCGCACTCAAAGTCTGGCAGGCGTGGGCCGACGAGTTCTTGAACAGGTTGGGCCAGAGTCACCACCTCTTTGTTGTGAAGGAGCTTATTGTAGAGCACAGCAGCTCCATGCCTCCTGGCTGTCTGCACACCATCTTCTGCTGCCCAGGAGCTATTGAAGTGCTCTTGCCACTTCAGCAACACATGGGTCTGACAAGGCACCATGTCTGAGCATTATCTATACTTTGAAGTACACCTGAAAAAAAGTGAAGGAAATATTATTTAAAAAGCTACTGAGGCCTGTCCTGTGGCAGATTTATAAATTCACACGCATCATTCCGTCACATTTTATTAAACATAATAAAATGGTTCGTCTTTTCTCTGTCATCAATTTACAGGAAACATTTGCTGCTGAAAGCCTATGTTCTAATGCGTTTTCCTGTCACATAAATTCATTGGAAAGGTGTCAGGTTTCTCCTTTAGTGCTGGCACTTTCCCAACATACAGTACATCCAGGCTAGTGGCATAGGCCCAGTGGGTATCACTGAAATAGGTCAGCTCACCCTATGATAACAGCTAACCAACACACACCTACACTAACAAGGGGAATTTTGTCTCACAAGCTGTTACGCTACACAATACAAAGAAATGCATTTGGTTTATTATCATTTAAAGTATTAGCGTCATAATATAGCCAGTCAAAGAATGAAACCTGCTTGGAGAGATTAGGCACATGAGTGATAATAATCTGATCCCCCCGCTAATTCATTCATATTCTCTGTCACAGTCAAACTGCAGTTGTCATCGTCAACGTCTTCAAGTTGGTGACGCGCTGAAATTCAGGCTCCACCTAATCTGTCTGTCTGCATGCTTTGTCTGCTTTCCAAACAAATAAAGAGCAAGTCTGTTATTGCTGTTGAAGAGACATTACATATATTGACAGGAACAGCTTTCCTGGAACAAAGAAATACACATTTGGGTTTTCCCATCTTGCATTTTAGTTAATCATTAAAGAATTTGTTAACTGGACTCAACCCCTTCAAAACCATGTAATCCATAATAGATAAAATTGTGACAGCCCCCCATGACAGTGACAATACAGAAGTCAGCATTCATGATGGATATTTCATTGGAATATCAGACATTCCCATTAGTTAAAGCACATTCACCCTACCAATTCTAAACTATATAAAAGAGGAAATGTGATAACCACTTGGCTAGTACTAGAAAGAATATTTTAATATATAATGAGTTTTCATTTAGTGTCAAGTAACACCAGGTTTAGGGTAAACTAAACGGTGAAATCAGCTGTTGAGTTGTAAAATAGAAACCTCCATACTCCTGTGTCACGTCTGATACTCCTTCTATAATTAAATCTTGTTCAAAAACACGAACCCGGCATGAGTGAGAGAATGCTTGTTACAGCCTGCTGAACATATGAGCATGCCATTTTAACCATGGTTAAAGGCACATTGCCTCATCTCTCTTGCCTTGCCTGAGGCCTGTGAGGCTATATGGTTTCCACTCTGGCCAAAAATAACAGCAAGCATTGATATAGTAATGGGCTCTTCGGGTTCAGACAACCACCAGCAAGCTACCACCAGCAATATTAGGAGCAACCATCAACTAGAAACTATCTGGGATTGTGGGACACACATTCAGGACCCCTCTAGAGTTCGTATCCCTCTTTGTTTTCCACTCAGCTAGCTTCAGATTTTTATCTAGCATCCACTGTACGGTTCCCCAATGTCAGTCCATCTAGAGTAGTTACAATTTGCCTGTTCACACACACAAAAACATCTTACAGATACAAATTGAGCCAAACAGCCCAGCAACTTGCCAGTAAGCAATATAACACAAGGACTCATGTGTAGGACATTAAAGGTTAATGATTAAATCAATAGCATTCATACATCCTATGGCTATATCAGTGACTGACTTTGAATGCATGCAGCACCATCCACAACAGGAGGAAAAGTAAATGTCAGAGATATTAAGGGAGAGGTGACATCACATCTTACATAAACACAAAGCTATGTCAACATGTGATCTGAATTTAAAATAATCTGAAATGTAAACATTGGCTGCAACTAACTCTTATTTTCATTATGGACTCATCTTCAATTGTCAATTATTAGTCTGTGATAGAAAATTGTGAAACATTTCCCAGAGCACAATTTGACATTCTCACATTTTTGGTTTGGCCTACCAGTCCAAATATTTTTAATTTATAATGGCATGACAGAGAAAAGCACAGGTTCTTGCCCCAACTTGGGATGATGAGCTCTGATTTTTTAATGCAACAATGAGAATATATGTCACATATTACATTTTTCTGCACCTGGCCTCAATCTACAAGACAGTGAGAGGCTTGGTTATTTGAGGGGACCTCAACCATCCTGCTTCCTTTGACAGAAGCCAGTCATGTTGGTTCTGGCACCTGGATGCCCATAGATCACCTGCCTTTGGTGACTCTCTGGGTCTTGATGGGAGGAGACCCCTAAGTGTTACATATTCCCTTGAAAGTCATCCAGAATGAGCTGGAGGAAGATGCTGAGCCAAAGGACGTTTGGGCTGCTCTGTTACCAGGACAACTCTGACCACAATAAGCATTTAGACAATGTACGCATTGAAAACAACTTGCTAATGTCAGTACTGAGTGAGAGATATTAAAAGGATATTTATCTACCAAAATATGAGCTAAAGAATATCTGATAGCAACTTCACTATCTTAAGCTGGCGATGAGCAAAAACATACCATTAGTCCATTAACAATGTCATATTGTCAAGAAGTTAGGCATTGAGTTGGGTATTCACGCAAATGACGTTAGCAGAGAGGATAATTTAATTAATTTACAATTAACGACATTAACCAGCCCTGCTGTCTCGCTTCTTACTTTGAAGCGTCTGTCAACATTTTGTAGCGTTAATAACGTCATGTGGTTTTTCATCTTTGACGATAGTTAGCTCACTGTTACATTTAAAGTATTTGCTCCCCCGACATAAACGGCGACATACGCGAATTTGCAACGCAGTCCTTCACAAACACCGGTAAAAAAAATTATTCTGCATCTGCGGTGACAGCCGAGCTAACGCTGCCTGCAGTGCAGTTGCTAGTCTGGTCCATGGCTGTCAAAAACCGACCAAGCCCCTCCGCTTTTCGGCTGACAGCTCTCGGCAAAACACACCCGTGGCTCGTTAACGTCGCATCCATATATTAAGCTGTGTATTGTGCAAATAATATAGTCCGCAGACATGTAAGTTACCTTGACTGTAAATCCCCGGAGATATATGGTTTGCGTTACCTGTCCCGTCCCAGTGAGGTCTCCCTTGGACGTGAATATCATATCAACCTTCTCCTCGGTCGTCTTCTTCTTTGTCTGCTTGATTTTCAAACACTGGAGGCAACACGTGTCGCCACCTTGTCTCTTGGAGTGTGTACTGCCATCATCAATATCACGTTTTTATTCCTCTATTTTTTTATTTTTCTTATATTTCGCCTGCCTGCCTGATACAATACATAATAACATATAGGCTACACTGCATAAAAATAATATGTGTTTTACTCTAATCAAGCCAATGAATAAACCAGGGACGGAGCAAGTATTTTGGGGGGCGTAAGAGCTGAATTTGATTCCTCATGCCCCCAAAACCCATCTCAACATCATTAAAACAAAACAAATTCAGGCGATAAAACAAAGAATCTGGTCAGCACTGCCTCTTTGTTATATAGGCCTAATGAAAAGGATCAGATTAAAAAAGCAGCTGTTTGAAGGCACAATCCACTTATATTACACATAGTTTAGGCCAGTGGTTCTCAGACTTTTTCACATCAAGGACCCCTAAACTGACACAAATTAGACCATGTTCCACCATTTGATAGGAGCTTTGCTTTTAAATGTTTTATTACAGAAAGTGTATGAAACCAACTAGCCATATATTGTGTTGCTACATATAATTATAATGAAAATAAATGATTTCTGTCTTTTCTGGGGACCCCCGGGGGTCCTTGAGGGGGTTCAAGAGGGTCCCCAGAAAAAACAGAAATCATTTATTTTCATTATAATTATATCTAGCAACACAAGTCCCCAGTCTGAGAACCACTAAGGCTACTTGTCAAGAGGTTTACTTCGTAGCCTGTGACAAAAAGATGCATAATGTCCTTTGAGGCTCTCAAGGGAGCTTTATCAAGTCTGAGAAAATAACCTTGATGATGCTGCATTATGGGAAATGTAGGATCCAGTGTTCCAGTGAGTAGGGACTTAAAGTCAGGATATCTCAGCCTCTGCTGCTTCAGGTTTGACCATTTTCTTTTTAATCTTGTGAGTCCAATACTGAATTGCTGGCATGCCCCTTTAAAGGGCTTCACATTTGTAGCCTTATACAGTTGTCTCTTTTATGCCCTAACAACATTATATGTTTCACTGTATTACCAATTAATTAATTGAAAACAGAAATAGCTGAAACAAAAACACATATACTCATTTAACATGTTAGCCTACAACATTTAAAAAAGGAAGAAAAATGAAAAACAAAAACAACCTAACTGTCAGATAGATTCTAAAGAAACATCAAAACACTCATGTTTTAAATAGTTTGTTACATGTTACATTTAATGGCATGTTGCTTTTATTTATTTATTTAAAATGTTTATAAAAAATAATGACAGTAATGTAAAAGATTAGGCTACAGCTTAGTGAAAAGTTAGAAAACAGCAAATTATTTTAGACAATCTGCCCTTTTCTTCTGTTTGCTTCTTAGAGGCCGAATGTTAAATAAACATCCATTTTTCACTTTTTACTCAACCAGCATTAATTGAGCTGTATCTTCTATTATTTTAAATTTAATTTGCAATCATTAGGATGTTGTAAAATGCTATTCTTCAAAGCCTGATGCAACCGGGAGGTTTGGGGGTTCCGTCACTGACTAACACAAAAACAAACCAAAGATAACTTATGACATCAGGTCACACGAATTTCAATTCCTGGATGGCGGTCCAGAGTAAATCCCACTTCCCAGCCGGATTTCTAAAAAGGGGGCTGACTGGCAAAAAAAAGAGAAAAGGACGACAACACCGGAATCAGGAAATTGACGAGGGCAAGTCATGTGCAAAACAAAGTTGTCCATTGCTGTTAACCATACAACCTGATGAACCACAGGTCACTCCACTCAAGTCTCCCAGAGGTGGTCCGCTTCTCTGTCTCTTCCCCGAGACCGCTCATCCCCAAGAAGCCTTTCACAAGCTCTCCGACTCTCCCTGCTGCACCCAGTGATGTATGTTCTCCTCATCACAGTGTTGTCTTCACTTCTAGTGCAAGATGCTGAGGCGTGGGGCGCCAATGTCAAGTACGCGGTGAACTGCCCCGACAGATGCAACGCGGAGCGGTGCGGCGGGACGCAGCGGTGCACACGGACGGTCCTGGATGACTGCGGCTGTTGCCAGGTCTGTGCAGCCGGCAGAGGGGAGCACTGCTACCGCACGGTGTCGGGGATGCACGGGGTGAAGTGCGGACCGGGATTATTCTGCGAGTTCTACAAGGATGAAGACGATTATGGAGACGAATATGGGATCTGCAAAGGTATATGCATATTCAACATTTTAATGTGCCTGGTATGCTATTTCTGCCTGTATGCTGTACTTTGAATATGTGATGCCCTGCTGCACCAAATGCAGATTATGTTATTACAGTCTTTTAGGCTCTATTTATTGAAGTATTACAATAAATAGCACCATAGCCAATGGGTGTAGAGGCACCCAGAGGCACATGTGCATACCTGTGCAGCCTTGCTTCAAATATGAAATGATATTTAACTTGAGGATTAGCTAATAATAGGGTTGAAGTTTATAGACATTCAAACATCAATCCTACTGCAGCTATCCATTTGCAGATTTTTTGTCTATATGTCCCCTGTGATGATCTTTATATATAAGTAATATACTTTATAATGAGTTTGTAATGCTGTAGAATAGAGTCCCTTTCCCATTCAATCTGGTAACCTTTTCCCCTGCTTGTTCTGTGAGACAAAGACTCTAACATAATGTTTTCTTTCTTTGCAGACTGTCTTTATGGAACCTACGGGGTTGAGTGCCGCAAGACATGCAACTGCAAAGGTGGCATTTGTGACAGGGAGACAGGAGCTTGTGTCACCCTCAAATTCTTTGCCAAAATTGCCAGCAAGCTCAAGACTGAACCACAAGCAGGTACACAATTTTAAGACTTCTGAAAATAAAGATACTACTTCTTACAGCCCAGCAAAAGTGTTTGTATCATTAGAAAATTCTCAGTGGGCTTGGAGCGGTCAAATGTCTTACCAAGTACACTAAATGACGTTCTGAAAAGACATGTCATTTGTGGAACAGTTGCATGTATTGATGGTTTAATGAATTCTTTCACTTGTGTTTTCAGGGGGAGATGTGGGCTCAGGAGAGGTCAGCACTGCCCAGAGCACAGATCAACACACAGACAGATCCACTGCTCCAAAGCGGCTCAACCCTCGCTGACAAGTGCTGACAAGACTGAATCTGTTCAGTGTAAATGTAGCATTAACTTATAAATTAACCGAAAGATATATTTTATTATGTTAAACAATGAAAGCTGAAGATGAAGTTTTATTTTGTTTGTTTGGTCCTTGTTTGACACCATCACCTTTTCTAATGAAATATGCAGTGTTCTGTATCTTTTTCTAGAGTAAATTAATTAAAACTATACTGTAGTCTGTTCCCATTAGCTTCGGTGTATTCCTGATCCCCTGATTTAGTGTGCCTTCATACATTATTGTTGAAAAAATCAGTAGATGTCACAATGAAGGACCATGCATTTATTTTCAATGTTGATGCAGCAATATTTTTCATTGATTCATTGTAACAGCCTACACTAAATATTTTGAAGTTTTCCATAATGTAATTTTATATGTAGGGCTACTGTAGCCTATATATTTAAAGCAGACACTGAACATATCATGTATATGAAACCAGCTAATGTAAAGAATGCTCTTACAATTAAACCAAAGCTATCACTGACTGTTGTCATTTGTCTAATTCATGTAGTAACTTAATTAAAAATTCTTCATTTGGTACAGTCATTGCATTATCTAAAAATCCTGTCAAAAATGATTGTGTTTTTATTCATGAGTGAGTAGACTACATGTGGGGGCAGTATTAGCCTGGCAGTATTTACCAACCCATTTTCACCCACACAGATTAGCAATGATGGTTATACCTTTGCTGTCCAGCCATCTGAACCTGAAATCTATCCTGAATACAACCTGTTACATGTTAATGGATTTTGTCATATTACCTGTTCCTGACCTGCTCACCAGCCATGCCCTCTAGATTTGTTTGATTTTTCCGACTACCTTCCTGTTAACCTGTAAGTGCGTTCATGACCACTGCCTCAAGTAAATTTCCTTTCATCCTACCTGCTTTGCCTCGTGTGTGTTTGTCTGCGTTTGGGGCCTCCAGTCTTTCACCGGATGTGAAAGCTATATAACCTTTGATTTGGCGACTGAATGTACAAACAATACACTTTGATGTGACATGTGTTAAGAGTCAAGTCCTAACTAATGGTTACCCTCTGCTTCCTGTATCTATGTCTCTCTTCCTGTCTGTGAAGCAGCACCAGAAACAGCTTAGGGTGGGGTGTATTTTTAACGTTACTTTTACAACTCTTCCTGTATGGAGGGTGCCAGGGCAACCTGAACAGCTTTGAAAATGAGACAGAAAACAGAGATGTCAAGTGAAGGTGAGGAGTGAAATATAAAAGGCAACATGTTTCACAGATCTGAACACAGTATGTACACTTGTTGTTTGTATGTCAGTGTAATGCATCATTCTTATTTTTGCATTCATTCTTTTCTTCTTCCAGTTTGTAATGAGATGCCCAGAAATTATGCACAAAATCATCTATTTTCATTATATTCAGATAAACATAAAAATTACCCGGAAACCGGAGTGTCTGGTGTAAACCCACGCCCCAATGTAAGTGAGACAACACACAACTAGCTGTGAGGTTCACACCACTAAGGTGGCTCTGATGTGTCCTGCCCCATGTTCAAGTTATAACCTCCTACTTCATGTGATGTAAGGCAGGAATGGACTAATTTAGCCTAAATGGGACCAACCCTATTTCTACATCTAAATGCTGCAATGATGGCTTTGCCCACAGAGGTGAAGAACCGGCGGATGGTGCAAGGGTTCTTTGGTGGTTGACACAGGTGTCATACAAACGTTGTCACAAATGCACCTGTAAATCTCCCCTGACATTGCACAACCTAGCCAGCGGCGCCATCAAGGGGTGGCCAGGGATGGCTACGGCCACCCTGATAAAATTGCGGCCCCCCTCAGTGTCCCTCTGGAGAAATCAGATCTCAGACGGGAGTCAGCTCCCATCGTTCATTTAAAAGAGACGGCTCTGGTTTTGGTGTGCCACCCCAGGATTTCTAGTGGCCCTATGAAAAATTTCTGGGGGCTGCCACTGAACTTTGCACCATCTCTGCACTGCCCCATTTCTTACAAATCGGCTTTCAAAAGGTTTTCAAAAGGATCTGTGGTGATTCAAAATTATAATATTCAACCTTGACCCATATGTTTTTGAATGAGCCGTAAATGATGCTCTGAGGATTTCTTAGGATCCAATTCATCTTGGCTTTGTTGAAGATCCACCAGACTAGCTTCTGCACAAGTATTATGACATAAACTGTTATTCTGCCTCTTTTGCTCCAAAATTTCATTTGGGGAGTGCCTAAGGTGACATATGAACTTGTCCGCAATTTAGTTGTCAATCTGTCCCCTGAATCTGTGTACGTTAGCATACTCTCTGCACTCTTCAGTGTCCTCATGTTCATGTCCTATACGGTTGAGGATCATTGTCTGCCTGGTTGAGGTTTGTGCAAATCTTTTGTATTGTTCCAGAATGTTTTTAAATCATTGTAGACTTTAAGCTTTGTTACAGAATCCAGAGTGCCCAAGCTGGCAAAGTGCTACTGTTTACACTGTCTTTAGCAATTATTTTACATTTTTTCACATATGAGCTAACACTCTTGAGCTGACACTCTTGAGTTTCTGGACATTATATTTATTCATTTAGCTGACGCTTTTATCCAAAGCGACTTACAATTGCTATATATGTCAGAGATTGCGCGCCTCTGGAGCAACTAGGGGTTAAGTGTTTTGCTCAGGGACACCTTGGTGTTTCACAGTGGACAAAGTCATGTGTCTTATCCACCGCACCGTCACCACCTGGACGATCTTCATCATTCACAAACTGAGCAAATCTCTTGAGTAATTTTGTCTCCCAGATTGGACACTATAGTAAATCAGTCCATCAGTCTATAACCTCCTCCTCTGTCTGAGATGTTCCTGTTTAACCTGTGATATTTGTATGGTATGGCATTTGTTACTGTATATTCAATGCTTCTTATTCATGAGATATGCTAAGGGGTGATGAAATTCATCTGTTTCAAAGAGGTATTACACATCACTATTATTCATTTAGTGTTCAATAATCCAACTGTTAGCTGTTTTATGACCCAAAATGTGGTCGACTGAAATCAGGTGAAGGCAAATTCAATCTGTTAAAAAAGAAGAGAAGACATTAATATTCTCAGGATGACATTACAGAAAAAGGCTGGTATTTATTTTTGGGAGGTGAAAAAATCTTGTCTGAACATTTTAAAAAATGCTTAGAAGTCTGGACAGAAGTATGTCTTCTGAATAGAAGGAATTCTTGTGTCTAGAGTCTCGTTTCCCATGATGACATGAAATGATATATCCAAACTCGGGAGCAGAAACGGATATTAGTGCTGAGAATTTTTCAGGCATCCTTGACTCTTAAGTGGAGGAACGCTATACTCTCTCAACTTCCACAAATAGCAAAATATTCTTTGTTCCCATGCAGAAAACATTTCTCACGGATAAATACTTTGACCACTAATAGCATGAAAAGATCTGAAGAGCAAAGACAGGGTTTACTGGCATTGCAAATCAACATTATCCCTGACAGGAGAGCTTCTGCTTGGCTTTGTCTATATGGCTTAACAAAAGTACAGCCATTGCAGACGAGGCTTGCATTAGTCAGCGTTGGAAAAGAAGTAATGAATAGAAATTATTTACAACTTATTATTTAAGGTCTTTCTTGAGAAAAGCATATGATATAAAGTCTTTATAAGTCCTTCCTGGAGGAAAACATTCAAGTCTTTCAAATATTTTAGAGCTGAAATTAAACATTTTGATAAGCAAACAGACTAAACATGTATTATAAGTGGCAAGCAAATATTCAATGCAACTAAACCTAATGAAAAAATAAAAAGCATTCGTGTCTTTATAAAGAATACAGTGTTGCCAAAATATTTGATAAAGCTTCAGCTGTATTGAAGTCTTCAATCCTTTGAGTTTTTTTCCACAGACTGTCTTTTTAATACAAAATAAGTTTCTTTTGAAGGTAAATGTGTTAATTAAAAGTAATTATGTATTAAAATAAATATATTAATCACAGATGCATTTAGCAACAAGTGATACATTGTATCATTGATACATTATATTATATGTTTATAATACTTTTGGTGAAAGCGGTATACATTAAAAAAAAATGTACTCACATAAATATTGGTCTAAAATAAATGCATTAAATGTGTTGATCACAATAATTCAATTAAATTTTCATTGTCATTGAAGTTTTTGACTTTTTAAAAGGTTAGAATGACACCTCAGGTCATTCATGATCAAACATAACTGACCCTTGATTAGAGGATGACGCTTTTCCCCTCAAGCCCTATTTTAATACGTCACCAGGCAGTATTAAAACTACAAAACATCTAATGAAGATGAAAATGATGTCAAACATTTTTGGCCCAAACCGCAAAATAATCCTGTCCCAGCTAAAAATATCTCTTATTAGCCTCACCTCTGACTCTTACTGGTACAAAAATGTTTTCCAGTATTCAGCTTGTTTATTTCCTGTGCTTCCTGACACCTGTGAAAATGGCCCTTCTTCCTGTTGTTGTTGTGTCTGCCTGGGACAGGATTTTAAAAGCAAGTTTGTTTGTTTTTCAAGACACACTCCAAAAGCTTGTAATTTATAAGTGACGCACAACTGAACTTGTCATGTATTAGAAGAGCACACTTCCTATTCACTGTGTTCAGTAATTATTTCAACCTTTATTATTAAGCTCAACACCTTAACACCAATCAACAAACAAGCTGTCCATGAGACAAAAATTGAAACTATAATGTGCTTATAAATCAGATAAATATTGTGTTGAGTTCTAAATATTCATTCTATAGCTATGATCCACATTATATTTTCCAATCATCTCTTTAGTAAAATTATGGGAAGGAGGAATTTAAAATATAAATGTTACAAGTTTACACATGTTTTGCTTTGAAACCACAAATTTCTGTCCTTCATTGCTGTTGCAGCATCAAATTTTTTATTAATGTGGTCCATTACTTGCATTTCATTTTATGGTTTATTCTAAATTAAAACCTGAGCATTAATGTATATTAAGGTATAATTTAATTCATTTTCACAGTTTTGTATGATCACATAACCATCAAAGGCATAAAGGACAGAGTTCCCTAAAACAGACATTAATCCACTGTGGGGATGTATCTCCTCAATCCAAGGACAAGGTGACACACATACATGCACACAGTGATACAGACAGGTATGGGGCCGTCTGTGTATGAGGGCAGGACTGTTCATAAGTGCTAGGGCTCGAATGTTCCCCTGAGAACCAACAGGCCGAGGCCTCGCAACCAAACAAAGGACCCTGCAAAATAACAGGAAAGCCTTGGTGAGAAATACCCTTTATCTGACTCCCTGAACACGTCACTGCCGCCTCTGCAGAAACAAAGGTGCGTGAACGGAGTAGTAAATAACTCTGATTTACTGCAAATAGATGTTCTGGTATTTACAGTTTGGCACTGACTCAACAGGTTGTTTATTGTAGCGGTAGAATGACAAGGCTTGTGGGAGACAACACGCAAACTCTGTGAACAAGGAAATTAAGTGATGAGATTGATTACATTGATAGCAGATATCTAAAATGGGAACCTGTCTGATTAATTATTTTGGCTCATTTAATGCAGATTTTCTTTTTTCTTACGTTTTTTTTTTTTTGTTGTTGTTGTTGCTATTTTTTTTTTTTTTTTTTTAAAGTTCTCAGAAACCTCTTACGGTAAACTGGCACGACAAGCCTTGACCTCAGTGACCTGACAGGATTTCTGACCCCTGTGATGGGATGTGGGACGGAAAATTTCCAAACGTTTTATTATCACACATCAGGATTATGAAGAATTACAATGGTAGTTTAGGTAGTCAGGAAAAAATTATATAAAATTATTTAAAAATGTATAAAGTCTATGTTAACCACATAAGCATTAATATTAGACAGAGGTTATAATGGAGACTGGCCTTTATTTGTCAAAATGTATTTCCATGAAGGCTTGTGATTAAAACATTTTTCTTCAGGGTTTGAAGGCTGAACACGGTGAGCACTTGATACATAAATTATGTATTATGGGTGAATTTTTCCTTTAAGGATAACCAGGTTCTGCCGTTACCAGGCTAATACATGCATTTTGTATAATAACGTTACCACAGTAAAGAAATCACAAATGAAAATAGCCAGTGGATGATGCTAAAGCGCCACAAAATGACAACGTGTGCTTTACATTTACATGCAGCTGTTACATCCAATCATTCCACAACTTCATAACCTTGCATAGTGAGCTGATCTTGCAAAAAATCGATTTTAGTTGATGACAACAGCTAAATGAATTGTGCTGTTTGAAAATAGAGTATACCTTACCTTACCTTGTAGGCTTACAAATCCAATTTCCAATACTCTTCATATAGTTCACTTTCCTACATAGTAGAAGTACTGAATTATTTAGAGAGTAATAAAACTTCATATAGTTTAAGTTAAAGTACAGGTAATAAAGATTGTTCAGAATTAATAAGCTGAGTGTAAAAAAACATAATTTTCTTGATATCTGCAGATGCCACAGTTAATTTTAATGCTGCTACATCATGTCTAAGCCTACCCTTCCCGTTGTATTTCAACCAATGCACATTCCTGGAGTTAAATAATACCTGTTAATAATCCTTTAAACCCATTAAAATAATCTGCATGGTTGTACAATGTGATTGTTTTGGTGGAATTTGCTATTGAAAATTACAAACTATTAATATGAACTAAAAATATAGTGTGATCCATTTATTGCAACAGCACATTGGAAATTTTAACACGTTGATAGAAACAGATAATAATAATAATAATAATCTTTATTTGTAGAGCACTTTTCAAAAACAAGTTACAAAGTGCTTTAACAAGTGTAAAGAAAAATAATACCCAAGAGACAATAATACAAAAACAATACAAGATAAAAGCATGAAAACATTGAAAAGACTAAAATACAGATAAATATAAAATTAGTAAAATACAATAAAATAAAAGGGGTAAAATAAAATCAAATAAGATCGGGAAAGGCTCTCCTATAAAAGTATGTATTAAGAAGGGACTTATAAGAGTTCACTGACTCAGCCGACCTGATTTCCTCGGGCAGGCTGTTCCAGAGCCTCGGGGCCCTGAGAGCAGACGCTCTGTCCCCTTTAGTTTTCAGTCGAGACTCTGGAACAGACAACAGACCTCTGCCCGAGGATATCAAGGTACGTGCTGGTGTGTATGGGACTAAAAGTTCAGAAATATAACAAGGCGAGAGGCCATGAAGAGCTTTAAAAGTGATCAATAGAATTTTAAAGTCAATTCTAAAACATACTGGGAGCCAGTGTAATGAAGCTAAAATAGGAGTAATGTGGTCGTATTTCTTTGTTCTGGTTAAAAGCCTGGCAGCTGAGTTCTGGACAGTCTGGAGTCGATCAATAGATTTTTGGGTTAAACAGGTGAAAAGGCTGTTGCAATAATCCAGGCGTGATGAGATGAAGGCATGTAAAATGGTCTCGGTGTCATTAAAAGTTAACATAAATCGAATTTTTGCTATATTTCTAAGTTGATAAAAACTTTGAAAAAATTGAACAAGCTTTGTGGTGTGCTGCTCGAAATTTAAATTACTATCAAACCAAACACCAAGGTTCTTTGCCACAGGCTTAATGTGATTTACTAGGGAACCAGCAGATGGCAGTATCTGTATCAGTATCTATGCCATCTGCTGGGACCCGATGACCAGGATTTCTGTTTTGTCTGAGTTCAGCTGGAGGAAATTATTTGACATCCATTTTTTAACTTCACAAAGGCAGTTGTTAAGTGAACAGCATTCCAGGGTCTGTGGATCTGACGGGCAAGTATATTTGTGTGTCATCAGCATAAATATGAAAAGAAATGCCATGTTTATGGATAATATGTCCAAAGGGAAGCAGATACAAGGAAAACAAAATGGGTCCTAAGACCGACCCCTGAGGCACATCATATTTAACTGGACAGAACAAGGAGACATAGTTGTTTATAGACACGCAAAACTTCCTATTTGACAGGTAGAATGAAAACCATTCTAGGGCAGTACCAGAGATCCCCACCCAGTGCCTCAGTCTGTCTAACATGATGTTGTGATCAATGGTGTCAAAAGAAGCGCTAAGGTCCAGGAGTACCAGGACTGAGCACATGCCTTCATCAGCAGACATTAAAAGGTCATTGGTGACTTTAAGCAGGGCAGTCTCAGTGCTGTGGTACTTCCTAAAACCAGACTGAAATTTTTCAAATATTTTGTTATTTTCCAGTACAGTGAGCAGCTGTTTGGACACAATTATTGCTAGAATCTTTGCAATAAAAGGCAGTTTTGAAATTGGTCTAAGATTTTGTGGGAGGGAGGGATCTAAACCAGGTTTCTTTAAAAGTGGGTTCACGCAAGCCGTTTTAAAATAATCAGGGACACAACCAGTAGATAGGGAGCTGTTGAAAACAGAGATCAAATGGGGCCCAACAGAATCCATTACTTTCAGTAAAAATTTTGTAGGTATTACATCAAGTGGGCTGGAGGACACTCTCATTTGTGATACTGTTTATAAAAGCTTAGACAAGTCGATGGGATAAAACTGGTTAAAACTCTCTTGTTGCTGGTGAGGAACCTCTGAGTAAGAGGCCGCGGGGGTAATAGAGGCTCTGATTGACACCACCTTATTGGTAAAATAAGATAAAAACAATTCACAG